>NC_091482.1:47272141-47572141 GCF_036971445.1 Narcine bancroftii
TTCCCCATTACCTGCCCCTCCTTACATCTCTGTCAGTCACTTCATTTTCTCCTCACTTCTTTCCTTCCTCAACCCCTCATCTCATTTCTTCACTCATCCTCTCTTCACCTTCTCCATTCTCTACTTCACCTACCCCACCTCGCACCCTTCCATGCCCTCATACCTCAGCCACACCTCATCTCCCCATCACCTCACTCTCCCTTGTCTCGTTTCTCCTCCTTCCATCTCCCCCACCATTCCATTTCTCATTTGTCCCCCTCTTCTCCCCACATCCACCCCTCTTCATCACTTCCCTTCAGTACACCTCCTGTTTGCCTCTCTCTCTCTCCCCCCATTGCTCACTTTCCTCCCTCTCCTTGTTTCATCTCTTTGCTCTCCTCTTGCCACTCCCTTCCCATTGGCGCCCTCTTCTGATATTCACTTTGCGACTCCTGGCCTCATCTCTCCCTTCCTTCTTCCCATCTCTTCCCCTTGTCTCCTCCCCTCATCTCTTGCATCCAATGAAGATAATTTACAAAAGCCTATTACTTTGCCAATACACAAGATTGTTGGTCTGAAACCATTATGGCCACAGAGAGGCCATAATGAGGGCAGCATTTATTCCAAGTCCCTATAGCATTGAGGTAGCAACATTAAATGTTGTGTCAAGGCGCTGTTCCATTTCATTTTACCCCATTCACCCTCATAACTACCTCTTTCTCATTTCCACCTACCCGACCCTTCACATTCCAAATCACTGACCTTGATTCAATCTTATACAAGTCCACACTGCATCTGAAATGTTCCATCTCCCTTATCCTCACTCTGCTACAATGGGATTGCAATTACCATGGCCAACCTCCATTGATACTTACATCACACAAATTAGCAGTGAAAGGATTTATTCTCCGAGGTTATACAAATGGTTTGTAGAATTCTATGTTATGGAACAGACTATTTTAAAACTGATAAAGTTCTGACTAATAACTTTGGTTAAAATGAAGAGTGATCATAATATTACCTAATTTTGGAATAAAAACTACCACTATTGAACTCTAGGATCTTAAACTGCACAAAGCCAACCATGAGTGCATAAGCCACCAGTGGCTCTAATAGACCGAGATACTACAGGAAAAAAGGAAAAGAAGTGGTAGCTGATATTAAATTAAAATTTAGACATACAGCACGGTTGTAGGCTATTTCAGCCCATGAGTCTGTGCATCCCAATTTACACCACGTTAACCTACAACCCCGGTACATTTTTAAATGAAGAGTTTACAACAAACACTTACCGTATATACTCGTGAATTTGTCAAATTTTTTGGAGCAAATTTTTGGGTCAAATTTTGGGGGGGGGAGTCTACTTTTACAGGGGTCATATGATTTACATTACATGCAGTTTTGGCTATTACATGATATTGACGATTACCATATTCCCCAAGGCATAAAAGACCCAAAGGAAAAGTATATAGAAAATACTAATGGAACAAAGCTGATAAATCCTGGGATGGACAACCTACACTTCAAGGCTCGTCGAAAGATGGCAACGGAGATTATGTACGCCCAGGCTGCCATCTTCAAATTTCAAATAAGTTAGCCTGATATCAGTGAAAAGGCAAGTATCTAGTATTATGGAAGTGAAAGCAGGCTACTTAGAAAATAATTATAAGGATCAGTAGAGTCAATGCGCATTCATGAACATGAAATCAGATTTGAAACATCTGGTTTGAGATTGTAGCTGGCAGAAATGGACAAGTATAAACCATGGTAGTGAAGTGGTGCCAGACAGGAGCACGCGTTTCTGGGATAATCTACCGTTGTAGATTGAGGATTGTCTAAACAAGAATAAATGGAGGCTTAATGCTGGGGCCTCACTGTTCAATGGTTTGGAATCTTGGAATTCTACAGAGAAGAAAGACCCATTGGTCCATCAAATCTGTGCCATCCAACAAACAATATGGATGAAGAGATGAAGTGAAATATACCCTTGTTATCCGGAATTCAAGCAACCGGCAAAAAAATTTTAATAAATGGGTAAAATGTCAGTAAGCTTAAAATTAGCACACCTTGCCATTAATTCTCCACGCAGTCTCTAGCTACCGTGAAATTCACTTATCTGGAATCTACCAATCCCCACAGGTGCTGTGGATTTTACTGTATATCTGTGTTTACTGGCAATCCAAAGCTAGATGGCCACATGAGTGCTCTGGCAGATATTCAGCCAGATGTAGACAGGCTACTTGAATAGGCAAACAGACAGCTGAGGAAATATAAATGTTAAAAAAAAATGAAATGAAAAAAAAAAGTAGAGAAATTTTAAGTGGTGAGAATCTGAAAATTGATGGTGGCCTGGCCTCCTTGTATGGGAATTGTAGGAAGTGAACCAGGAAGGCAATTGGCAGGAAAAGACAGAAATGCTGGGAACCCTCATCAGGCAGCATTGGTGGAAAGAGAAACAGAATGAACTTTCAGATCGAGGAGCCTTTGACCTACTTCTCTTTCCACAGGTGATGCAGGGCCTACTGAATGTTTCCAGATTTTTCTGCTTTTATTTCAGATTTCCAGCTTTATTTGATTTATATTTACAGGTCAATGGTATGTCGGCTTTTACTCCAAGAGGCGTAAACACATTATGCTCCATTTATTTTGGGCTTCAGTGAAGCCACATCTTAAATATTATGGTTTCCCCAGCTAATGACTGGTATAATTGTAGCAAGAGGGCAAGGTTCGTCTGATAAAATTCTCAGATGGCATGTTTTCCAACTTCTAAACTCTAGACAGCATGTGTTCAAGTCACTGTTACATTAAAAGTTATTTTGTTTCATAGGCTGGGGTATCTAGAGCAGGGATCAAACTAAGGGGACTACCAGACAGAAGGAAAATGAGAAGAAAACTTCTTCAATGAGATCTTAATGAATCTTTTGTAATTTTCTATCCAGGAAGGCAGTGGAGGCTCAATGTGAGGATATTCTGATAAGAGGTAGGTAGATATTTTTGATATTAAGGGAACTAATGTGTATGGGTTTAGTGCAGGAATGTGGTGCTAAAATGAAAGATGTTTGTGGACACTGCACGTCAGCTTCTGTTTCATCCACTATTCAGGGCACTTTATGGGCTGGGTCAAATGAAAGGGTGAATAGTCAACTTCTTAACTTTGCTTTCACTCTCACTCCCTCCATCCTTATTCCCTTATCCATTCACTTTTCCTCTCACTCTCTTCCTTCAGCTTCTTTCACATCTTTAACTTTCCCCTCCGTTTTTCTCACTTGCTTCTTGCCCTCTATCCTTCAGATGACTCTTTTCATCACTTCTTGTCCGATGCCCTCAAAGCCATTTCCTTCCTACTCAGTCTTCACATCCCTCAATCTCCTCATTCCTTCAGCCATCCTTCATCTTCCATCCTTGCCTATCCAGCCTGCACCCCTTCACCAGTCTTTGCATCTTCTCTTTCTCTCCAACCTCAACATCTTCCCTTTCTACATTTCACAATCTCTCCTCTCATGAAACCACCCCCCATTCCTTCTCCCTTGCCCTTTCTCTGCTTCCCATCCTTCCTGCTCCACCACCTCCCCTCAGACTCTTGTCTGACTGCTTCTTTCCCATCTAAACCTTCTCTCTTAATCTTCCTCCACTTTTTCCCTTGGTCTCACCTGCCTTCACTCTCACTTTCTTAATGCATTGATGTGTCTTCCATTCCATCTTATTCCCCCCCCCCCCCCCCACCCCAGTCCTGTGTGTGGACACTGCACGTCAGCTTCTGTTTCATCCACTCCACTATTCAGGGCACTTTATGGGCTGGGTCATATACTTTTGCATCTCATTTTATTCCTCAGGCATTTCAATGAAAAGAAAAATCAACAACAAATCTCAGCAGGGAGTACAAGGGTTACAAAGAATAAACATCATAAGATGGGTGGTTTCTAAAAAAGCACACTTCCCTTAATTGTTAACCACTTTTTATGAGAGTTTATATTGGAAGAAAAGACATGTTTAAACTTGGCAATGTATGAAGTATAAACCTATGAGCACAAAACACATTCTGTCAACCTTCATACATTAACAGAATGTTAGTCATCACCACACAAGTGTATTGCTGGTTCGCCACTGGCTATTATCTTGAATATCTCCACTCACTTACACTCTCTTGATATAACTCCCTCTTGATATAAATTTACATTATCCATACAGACCTACGGAATGGTAGACAAGGTCTGCATTCGAAAATTGAAAGTTAAAACCAAAATTCAAATGTTCTCCAATCAATGGACCCCTGCTTTGACAAGAACGTTATGAATCACCTCTAAATTAGCAAAACCTTTCAGGGACTTGACAACGGTAGTGAAGAATTTGTATCGAGGTGGTTAATCATGTCATAGTTAGGAGGGGCAAGAAAAAGGTGCAGCGAAAGAGCATTCCAGAAGATGTCTAATTACAGGGAAGGATTAAGCATGGAACAGCTGTGATGGGGAAGCGGTGTCCACCAAACACCGAGACCTGAAGTACCAGAACAGCAAGAAGAAAATCCACAAGAAATGCCCCTTTGAATTCACATCAATCCCGTTCCTTTATTTATGACCTAAGAGGACATTCAGCCCATCAGGATTTTGCTAGTTCTCAGAACAATCTCTTCTATCCCATCCCCCTATTTTCCTGCAATCTATTTCACCTTGCATATCCATTGCAATTTGCACCTAAATTTTTTCCCACCAACCCCCTCTATGGTACCTAATTTACCTGCCGCCAGCATCTGTTTGGGCTGCGGGAGAATGCACACGTCCCACAGAGACAGCTCAAGAGGTCCAGTTCTTTGCGCCACCATACTGCCTGTAACGTTTCAGTCAATGGCTGTACTGCAGTCAAATCAAGATCTCAAAGTGAGCCTCCTTATCCAGATCAAGTTTTTAGTGTCACGGGAGCTTGAATCGTATCAGCAGAACAAAGAGGAGGAAGGACAACCAGAGCATCGTAGCCATTTCCCCACTTCAACCAGGAGCCCACCAGTCCCTGCCCTCCAACAGACAATTCAGGCTTGGCCTGAGTGAAAGCTCACAGAAATATCCTCCGACTCTGTACCCGCTGCCAATAAATGTTGGTCTCAGCTGAAGCAACCGCACCCTGTCAATGAAAACAAAACCTCCCCCAGGAATAGAGCAAACCAAGGCCATAGAGGAATGTATTAAATACCAAATGATATAAACACCAAAGGAACGAGTCAGCGGGGTCAGACCTACTGGGTGAGATAGATTGAGTTTCTCAGTTGTGGAGCTCAGCAGAGGAGTGAGGAAAACATTCGAAGTCCAGATTGCAGGTGTCAAAAGGCTTGGCAGGTGATGTTTACAACAGAGGACTCAGAACGTCAAGTTGAACAGGACTCTGAGCTGAACAGCATCAAGTTAGGGTTTAATTAGTCCAAGAGGTCTGAAATTGTGGAGAATCTCTCTCAAGAAAAGCAAGGCTTACAGACGGCCGTGTAAATATTATCTGATGTCGATACAAATTGCTGTTTCATTTTTTACTTGCAGAAATATTGTCATAAGAAGAGATTTTCCAGTGTCGCTGGAGTATTTATACCACACTGTGATTCTCAATAAAACCAACAGCCATTGTTCTGGACTCTTAAATTTACAGAAATCATAGAACCAGATAACAAATCTGTCCACCCCACGGGTGATAACATCAGATAGGTTTAATAGAAACACTTGTTTTGGTCATATTGTACACAAAAGGTGAACCGCTGATAATTTGAACCATAAATTAGTTTTTACCTGTATTTTATAAATTCATTTTTAGAATGTGGGATTGTGGGCTGAGGGGCCTGCCCTGGGTTCTAATGTATTGCTTATCCCTGCTGATACAACCGCAGGGCTTGCTTTGGTCGGGGCTGCTTTCGGGCTAGACCCAGGTAAAGCCATTACTGACAGTAGCTTTATGGCCACCTTCAACCTTTTATTAGCAAACAGAATTTAGTTTCAGATTCCCGCAGCAAAATTCGAAGATTGGTTCACTGGCAATCATTACGCCATTAAGCTAATGACTGGCACTTGCATACTTTATTAGCTCTGCAGTGTTTTAGGATATCCAAGGTACTTTATAAATACAAGTTTATTCTTTCTGTTATTCTTCTTGTGTAGTATCCTCATTTCTAGTTACAATTTCATGCAAATTTGTGGTTTGCCTAAAATGCCTTCAACATGACAGCTATTCCTATCAATCCTGGCACAGTCATGTAGTGCGTGAAGCTGCAGCTGAACATCATTTTCACAAATCTCCTCAGGTTTTATATTAACATTATTTTAGGTGATTTAAACAAGCTATAATCTACAAAAAAAAAACAAATGCTGGGAATGGTGAAATATATATAGAAAATACAATCAACTCACTGAAATACAAGTTCATTGACATTAGAGAATAAATATATCCATTGCAGGAGATCATAACGTGTTTAATGAAACACTGGTTGTGGGAACATTGTAGACCGAGGTGAAGGTTTAAAAGCATCATGGAGAATATTATGGAAATCAGGAATGTATAGATTCACGTTTTTGTTTTGCTTTTGTGTGTGAGATTGCTTGCTCTAGAGAGATGCCATCTCAATGGAAACAAACAACTAGGTTACTCTGGAAAGGGGGAAGAGGTGTGGCACAGCCTTTTTGTCTTGAATATTCAGAAAATACTTTCAGTACAAAAGCAATAGAATGTTATGAGATTTTTTTACAGATTAATAATTAAGCATGATTTTCAACTGGTTCCTTCAGATGTTAATTTTTCAATTGGCACATTATTTAATCAATATTAAATACTAATGATTTAAAATACTAAAAAAAATGCTGCTCTCATAAATTCATTAAAGCTTCTCACATTGACCATAGCCAAAACAAACTTGCATTTATTATGTACCTTTCATTCTTTCAAGAGCTTTACAACCACCTCAACACAAATTCCCTGTTGATCGGCACACAGCAACTTTGAATAAAATTAAAAATAAAGTTAAGGGAAATCTACAGCAAAAGAGTGGCACAGTGTTGGGGCAGTGAACATGCAGAGAGAGCCCCTTAGCAAGAAGTGGCATCTGCGGTGGCGTGGCACTCCGTCAGTCCTGGGCAGAAGCATCAGTCTTGATCATTTGCTCAAATCTCTGGAGTGGGATGTGAAATCAATGAGTGAAAGGGAGTAGCAAGCAATCTCACACACAAAAGCAAAACAAAAACGTGAATCTATACATTCCTGATTTCCATAATATTCTCCATGATAACCTACAATGTTCCCACAACCAGTGTTTCATTAAACACGTTATGATCTCCTGCAATGGATATATTTATTCTCTAATGTCAGATACATTAAAACATTATGTTTAAAATAGGATACATGAAAAAAAACGTTTCCATCACTAAAACTATTATTGATTCTAGTGAGGAAATCTCCATACAACAAATCTGGCTCTCTTTTATATTTCTAGAATAATCTAATGACTAACTTTTTATTTTTGAATAAAGGTAGTTTGAAGTTGTAACAAAAACAAAAGATGGTTCATTTATCATCGTTGTAAACAATACACATTTTAAAAATGGTACAAAACTGCCTAATAATGGTCAATAATTGTATCAAATTTCTGGATATCAGTGCTTCTCAACGTTTTCTTTCCACCCACTTACCACTTCAAGTAATCCCTTATGGCATAGGTGCTCTGTGATTAGTAAAGGATTATTTAAGGAAGTATGTAAGTAGCGGGGTGGGGTGGGGGGGGGGAAGTGAGGTGAAGAAAAAGGTTGAGAGCCTCTGGTAGAGAATAGAACATCGATTTCCATCCCAATGTGGACTTAACATTGGTCATAACAGAGTCAGGTTTGCTGGGAAAAAGGATGGAGGAATTACATTACCACTGCCTTTCAGAAATATTTTATTTTTAGCAGGAGTGCAAAAGTGATTACAGCGCAGTCGGCCCTTCGGTCCTCAATGTTGTGCTGACCTCATGAAATCTTACTCAAAAATTTTCCATTTCGGGGACACATTAGCTTTACTCTTTTGAAACATACTGTCTTAATGCCAAGGACAATATTACTAAGCTCAGGTCTTATTTTCATTCAATTTTTTACCTAACTTAGAGCAAATACAATCAACAACCAGCCCACTCGATGTCCCTGATTACCCAGAAGTGACTTTATTTGGTCAGTAGGTGGCAGCACAGTGGAGAGAAAGCTACCGAACGCACCACATTAGCAGCAAAGTTTAAAACTTCAGTGATGTCTGTAGAGATTCAAGAGAAATAAATAAGCAAACAACAAAAAAAACCTACTACATAATCACTTAAGCTCTCTTTCTTTTGGTTTTATCCAAGTGGCTTTCTTTTACAGCCCTTTTAGCAACAGGGGGGAGTTCTGAGAGTCAGGACCTAACTAATCGCGTTTGGAAAGGTTAGGGATCATCAGTGCGGCTTTGTGTGGGGGAAACCGATGTTTCAAGAAATTAACTGATTTTAATTAATTAAATTTATTAATTAATGAAATTTAATTAATTTTAAAGAGTTAACAAAGATTGACAAAGGGTTTTGACAAAGACCTACATGGTAGGTTGGACAGGTAGGGATGGGATCCAAGCTGGCAAACTCTATACATACACTCACAACTTGATGAAGGGCTCAAGCCCGAAACATTGGACCTGTATTTTGTTGTATAAAGGACACTGTTTGACCTGCTGATGTTTCGCCAGCCTTGTGTTTTTACGTCAATCCCGGTGCCTGCAGACTTTCGTGTTTTACTCAACTCAATACCGAATTGTCTTTGTGGAAGGAGTCAGAGGTAGTGGCAGATTAACTACCACCTGGGCCCCTTGGCGGACCTTTAGAGAGGCTCTCCCTGACCTTGCCCACACCCCCCCGCCCCACCCTTCATTGAATAGAATAAAATGACAATTAGGGGTCTCCAAAGTGGTCAATATCAACCCCTGGAAGCCGATAGAACTATCCAAGGAGTCGAAAAATGCCAGGGGGGTCAAAAATGAGGTTGATAAATGTCGGGGAGGGGGGGGGGTCGATTGAACTTTGAGGTCAAAAGGATTGTAGAGCCCGAGATCCCCACTCCTGCTGGGATCCTGATGCTCCCCCCTCCCTTCCAGGCCCCGCTCTCTTCCAGGCCCCTTGGCTGAAGCCTACTCAGCTTAATGGTTAATCCACCCCTGGTCAGATGGTGGTAGTAGAGGGTTGATTTTCAGACTGGAGGCATGCCATGAGGATCAGCGCTGGGGTGCTCTCTTGTTGTGATCTATATTAACAATTTCGATGAGAATGTGGATGGCACCACATGGCAAGTTTGTAGATTACACCAAAATAAGTGGTGTGGTGAACAGTGAAGAAGGTTATCTGAGGTTACCACAGAACACTTGTCAGAAATTTAACTCTGAAATTTAACTCAAAGTGATGCATTTTGAGAAGTTAAAACACAGAAATGTCGGAGGAACTCAGCCGGTCTCGTTGTATCCACAGGAAGTAAAGTTATATTACAGGCCCAAAACATTGGTAATATATCTTTACCTCCTAAGGATACTGTAAGATCAGCTGAGTTTCTCCAGCTTTTCTGTGTTTTGATGACAGCCACAGTGAATGCAGACTTTCGTATTTCACTATATTTTGAGAAGTTAAACAAGGGCAGGACATAGAGGATCAATGGCAGGGCCTAGGGCAGCATTGTTAGACAGAGAGAGACTTTGGGGTACGTTCATATTTCTCCAAAGGTGGAGGCACAAGTAGTCAAAATTGTGAGAAGGTCTTGGGTTCATGGTAAGGACCATTAAGTAAAAGAGTTGGGATGTCATGTGACAGCTGTACAATACAGTGGTGGGACGCTCAGGGAGAACTGTGTCCACTTCTGGTCGCCATGCACAGGAAGGATATGACTAAGTGAGACAGGATGCAGAGAAGTTTCAAAGTTGTTTCCGGGACTGGATGGCTCGAGGTACACGGAGAGACTGGCGGAATGAAATTGTTTTCCATGGAGCAAAGGTGACTTTATGGAGGTAAATAAAATGGATACATGTTGATGACATTTCCCCAGCACAAAAGTGTCACACATTTAAGGAGAGGGGGAAAAAGTTTAAGAGAGATGTCTGCTGTAAATATTTTACACAGAGAATGCTAGGTGACTGAAACAGAAGTAGTGGTGGAAGCAGATACAATACTAGCATTTAATAGGCTTCTGAACGGACACAGGAACCTCAATGGGGTGGAGGGTGTCTACCAAGTGCAAGCAGCAGAGTTGGACATTATGTTCGGCACACACACTTGGGTTGAGGGGCCTGTTCCTATGCTGTGGCTTATGGTCTATGAGGGGCATATGGAAGGCGAATGGTCATAGTCTTTTCCCTAGGGTGGAATTTAAATCTAGAGGGAAAAGGTACAAGGAGAGAGGGAAGAAGATTTAAAAGGGACCTGTGGTGCAACTCTTTCCCATCAAGGGTGAAAGGTCTACAGATCGAGTTGTCAGAGCAGCTGGTCGAGACAGGTAAAATTACAAGGCTTCTTACATTTGGACAGTTTGTGGATAGGAAGGCTGGCACGAGCCAACCACAATATAAGGGCAGCTACTTTTGCCTCAATTCATTTTGCAATATGAACTTCTTCCCCTTTTAAGAATCATAAATGCACCCAACGTAAGTCATTACAGATGGAAATTCCTCATTCAAAGGAAAATTTATGAGAAAATCCATTGTTCTCCACAAATGCCCATCCTTTAATTATTTCATCTTGATTGTGCCTTTGGTGGTTTCATTCTCAAATAACTTTCCTTCTTCTCATTATCAAAACAGGAGCTCAATGGCTAGGTGCCAGAAATTTCAATGAACAATCATAATGTACCATCTCTTGTGCCGTTTGTGTTATGCATATATCAAACATTATGCCCAATAAATTCAAGCCAGTGTTTCTGGCAATATTTTGAGATTAGCCTATTGTTTATTCACAATTGACTTATTCAGTATATAATAGTACCATGAAACTCACTGACCCACTGAAGGCAAAGCTCGCTCATCATCAATTGCACACAACACATAGGAAGGATTGAATGGTACCCAAGATGCTCCACGTTAGTGCATGTCAATGATCCTTACACTCTGGAGCTACCAGACATTATTATTAGATAAGACAGTCTGGACCCAGTAAGGATCTTGGCAGAACTCTACCTGGTTTAAAGGACTTTCTCTGGGTCCTGTTCCTTTTCAGCCATTTTAAGACTGTAAAAACAAAGCACATGGAATACACATAACATGGAAAAGGATGGAACCATCATGTAGAAAAAAAAAACAACACACAAACAAATGGATGTAGTGAATGGGATGCAAACATTTAATTAAAAGATTTCACTTTCAGGAACTTCAGATGATATTCGATCAGTCAGCGATGAACCCAGAGGTGCCACGGCTATGAAATGAATGTTGCTGGTTAAGCCATGATATAAGAAATAAGAGAAACGATGAGGGTGGCACAGTTAGCGTAGAGGAGGATTCGAATTCGGCAAGGAGTTTGTACGTTGTCCCCATGGGTTTCCTCCAGGTGCTCCTGTTTCCTCCCACCCTTCAAAGCATACGGGAGTTGGAGGCCAAATGGGTGTAATTGGGTGACCCTGAAGGCCTTGATACCATGCTGCATGTCTAAATTTAAATTTAAAGCAAAGAGACAGTCATTGCTGTCAGCTTTTTGATATCTATTTGAAGTTTGACACTCAGACCCTCAAAGCAGCCTACTTCAATTTTACTCACCCATCTTAGCTCCAGAACTCCTTGATACCCATCATTATTAACAAAAGTACACATATTTCAATTTAACTGGGGCAGTCAATGTTTTGTGGGAAAGAATTACAACCTGTCATTTGTGAAGTGTCTGCTGATTTCACTCCTGAACAAGCAACATCTACTTTTAAACCCGTGTCCACTCTTTCTTGACTGCTGCTTACCGTTTCCCTGGCAGAAGCAGATTGTTTACATCTGTGTTGACGTGACTTGAGGTAAGCCTCCAATACAGATTCATGCCATTGCCACGTCAACCTATTTCGAGCTCTGGGATATAGAATAACTCTGCCCTGAGATCCTCAACATTTGTTATCTTTACACTTCTCAATTCCAGGACGTTCTTGGCCTCCCACATTTCACCCTCCAGGAGTCTGAAATCATCCAAATCTCTGCTATCATTGGACTAGGCCGTATTAAGACCTGAAAACACACTACCCTTGTGCTCACAGATTGGCTCCCAATCAAGAAGCATCTTATTTTTGTAACTTACATCTTGTTTCAAATTTCTCTTTCGTTTAGGTTCCTATGTGCAACCACTACACCTCTTTGCAATCTCAAAGCTTCCAACTTTTCATGCCACGTCCCCCACTACCCAAAGGTCCATCCATGAACCTTCTCTTCAAAGATGGTCCTTAAAATGTGCTTCTTTGACCAAGGGCAATATGCAAAAGTGCCGGAGAGGCTCAGCAGGCCAATCACGATTCTGTGTTACCTGCTGGGTTTCTCCAGCAATTTTGTGTACTGCACTTGGCCCCAGCATCTGCAGATTTTCTTGTTTAACTCTTTGATCAAGCATTAAGATTCCTGCCTAAAACCTGCTTGCGTAGCTCTGATCATATATTGTTTGCTAATCCTATTACATTTAATTTGCTGAACTCACTCCACAAACACAATTTCTGAGGTTGATGCTGCTGCCATTTTGGTCTTGCGTGTAGATACGCACTTTGAGGGATATGGTGGGGATATCAAGCCCCTGGAGAGGTCAAGAAATTATTCGAGTAGTAGGAATTTTGAGCCACCAGGTTCAACGTCATGGGCTTTTGCTAATGGAAACATATAGAGTGAGGAGATACAACTGAGGGTTTTTAAATGATGAAGAACATTTCTGAGTGGAAAGAAAATGTGGTACTGATTGCAAAGAGATGATTTAATGCATGAATGCAAATTTGAGAAACAAAGAGTTAACTGCCAATATTTCATTTTGGACAATTTCACTTTAACCACTATGTGGATGGGTAGGTCTTAACCCTCAGTACTTGCGTGAAGTTTGGTTCAATTACCTTTAGTGGTCAAAAACGTTTTTCTCAATATGATGTAGAAAAGTTGTTCCCGTGATAAGAGAGTCTAGGACAAAAGGGATTGGAGGGTGTCTGCTTAGGACGCAGATCTGCAGGAATTTCTTCAGCCAGAGGGTGGTAAATCTGTGGAATTCGTTGCCACAGGCACTTGTGGAGGCCAGGACATTTGGTGTATTTAAGACAGGGATTGACATATTCTTGATTAACCAGGGCATCAAAGGTTATGGGAAGAAGGCCAGGCAGTGGGGCTGAGTGAGAAAATGGACTAGCTTTAATTAAATGACGGGGAAGATTCGATGGGCCGAACAGCCTATTTCTGCCCTTATGGTCTTATTTCTGACTAAATTAATCTCAGACATTTGTCGTCTGTTTGCCTCAAACTCAGAAGAGTAGGATCCTGATGGAAAAGTCCTGATAGACTCATCTTTCACATCACTGACACAATGAATCTTGATCCAGGAATATTGCAACTCAGTCTTGGCCTGAGAGATTTATTAGGCCTGTAAGGTTCACAGTCCAGATTCACTGGAAAGATACCAGCATTTAAAGAGTTATATTATAAAAACTAGAGTGCTTTGTAAATTCTTCTGAGGCTTGGGTACTTTTCAGAAGCAGTCTACACGAGTTTCTGGGAACGATTTAGTAGTGAACTAATCCTTTAGGATATAGTCCTAATTCAACAGTAACATCTGCTTAAATTCCCAGGGAAAAAAAGAGCAATGGTAATTTATTTTTAAACAGTTAGAAGTGCATGAGCTATAGAACTCAAACAAACACAGAAAATGCTGGAAATACAGTTTGAAAGAAACATTGATTCTTGAGTGGATTTGATTCAAGTTCAAGGCAGACCAAATTAGTTCAACCTAACCACAATGTTGCGTACAACTTTCTCATGTCAGTTCCAAATCACTCACTGCAGAACCAAAACCACACTAACTAGTCATCGAGTTGCCATATACAGACAGAGTATGTGCGCGTTCAGAGGTCGAGCCCCAGGTTTTTGTTAGCTCATCCGCTTAAGCAGATGAGAGACTGGACTGAACACTAAACATCTTCAAAAAAAAAAATGTCCTCTACAACCTTCTTCCAAAAGTAAATGTCCATGGACAGAGATAAATGAAGACCAAGAAAGAAATAACGCTGGAATTGTGAGATTCCCAGCACAGCAACCAGGAGATATCCTGTTCAGAAACAGGTCATTCAACCCATCAAGTCTGTTCCGACCATCAAGCACTCAATTACATGAATCCCATTTTATTCCCTTCACATTCTCATGAACACCACCCTAGATTCTAACATTCACCTATACATTAGCGATGGGCGGTGGGGGGGGGGGGGGTGGAAGGATTTACAGTGGGCCATTAATCTATCATTTTGCAAACTTTGGTGATGTGGGAGGGAACTGGGACACCCAGAGGAAAAACACTAGGTCACAGGGAGAATGTTCAAACTCCACGCAGACAGCACAGGAGGTCAAGGTTGACCCCAGATCACTGGAGTTGAGAGACAGCAGCTCTACTAAATTACAGAATGGCAACAGGCCCTCGAGCCAGTGTCACCCAATTATACTCAATTGACCTGCACCCCGTATATTTTGGAGGATGGGAGGAAACCCAAGCACCCAGAGGAAACCCACACAGGTCACAGGGAGAATGTACAAAGTCCTTACAGACAGCGTGGGCTGCCCCTGCTGTCTGAACATTTAAACCAAAGATATTACTTGAGTAAATTGGGATGGAGACAAACTGAATTACTGTCACAAATTGAAAGTGGACATTTCCAACACAAACCAGAAAGACTGGTTATCTGAGGACAGTTAATCTTGCCTCATAAGACTTGTTTCCCAATCCAGGCAGCATCCTGGTAAATCCCCGTTGCCCCCTCTCCACAGCTTCCACATCCTTTCCATAATGGGATGGTCAGAAATGAACACAATACTCTAAGTGTGGTCTTGCCAAAGATATGTAGAGTTGTAACATGACTTCCCTACTCCTGAATTCAATCCCCCATTAAAGAATCTCAACATCCCCTTGGCCTTCTTAACCATCCTATCAACCTGTGCAGTGATCTTGAGGGATACATGGATTTGAACCACAAGGTCCCTCTGTTCATTCACGCTCTTGCCTGTACTCAGCCTTCTGGTTTGTCCTTCCAAAATGCTTCACCTCACACTTATCTGGATTGAAATCCATCTGCCAATTTACTCCTAACTCTGCATCCTGTCTATATCCTCTTGTAACCTTCAACAGCCATCAGCTCCATCCACAATTCTTCCAATCTTCGTATCGTCTGCAAACTCACTGATCCATCCTTCTGCCTTTCATCCAGGTCACATAAAAATCAGATCCCTGCGGCACTCCACTAGTCACTGACCTCCAGGCAGAATACTTTCCTTCCTCTACTGCTCTCTGCTTTCTTCCTACAAGCCAATTTTTTATCCACACAGCCAAGGTTCCACTGATCCCATCTCTCATGACTTTCTGGATGAGTCTCTCATGGGGGACCTTGTCAAATGCTTTGACCTGTACAAAAAGCATCTGAACTGAAGGGGGCCCAATATCCCGGTGGATATCCAATATCCTGCCTCATCCCTTCATATTTATCCCAGTTAAGCACTTTCTCAGTTTGACTGTTTATATCCTGTTCCATGGCTATGTTGAAGCTAATGGATTTATGGTCAATCTCACTGAAATGCTCCCCCACCAAGAAGTCACCACCTGACTAGGTTCATCCCCTGAACCAGATCCAGTGTGGCCTCTCCTGTAGTCAGTGGGTCCACATGCTGTGTCAGGAATCCTTCTTGTACGCTCATGTTAAATTCAGCCTCATCTATCCCTCTTGCAGTCAGTAGGTGCCAGTCAATATTATGGAAGTTGAAATCACCCATAACTACAACTCTGTATTTCCCTCACCATTCCAAAATCTCCCTGCTTATCTGCTCCTCGGTGTCCCGAGGGTTATTTGTGGGCCTCTACTCCCAGCACAGTGAGAGCTCTCTTCTTGTTTCTGACTTCCACCCACACTGACTCAGTGGACACTCCCTCTGCAGCGTCCTCCCTTTCAATAGCCATGATACTATCCCTGAACAGTACTGCTACTCCCCCACCACTTCTCTCTCTGCCATCCTATTCTTTTTAAGACACCTAAACCCAGGTACCTGCTCCAATCGTTCCCTTCCTCCAGCCAAGTTTCAGTAACGGTCACAATATTGAAGTTCCATGTACTGATTCGTGCTCTCAGTTCATTCCCTTTATTCCTAACACTCCTAGAGATGAAATGGACAAATTTCAACCCCTCCAACTGGCCACCTTTATGTCCTTCCTTACCAACTCAGAGCACATAGTGTCATGCTTTTGTTCTTCTTCCCTAACCTCTGCACTCATATTTTGATACCCACCCCCCTGCCAAACTAGTTTAAACTCTCCCCAACAGCTCTAGCAAACCTGGCCACCGGGATATTGGGCCCCCTTCAGTTCAGATGCTTTTTGTACAGGTCAAACCTTCCCCAGAAGAGATTCCAATGATCCACAATTCTGAACCCCAGCCCCCTGCACCAACTCTTCAGCCATGCATTCCAAGTTCTGAATAAATCTGATTATACTGGCAAACCCCTCTCTGGCATTATATTGCTGTTTCATAATTCAGAATACTAATTCGTGAAATATGTCACATCAACAGCAAACCATCCATGCTTGCTACATGAACCTTGCATGGTATTCCAAGTGGGAAATGTGGCACAAAGCCATCATAGCTCTTGTGGATGAGACCTTCCATCACATGGGGACTTCTGCAATGCGTATCTGATGGGTCAGAACAGATTCCAGCCATAAACTACCGAAAAAGCATCACTTCACTAAGCTACCGACCCGCAGATGTGAATATTTCAAAAACATGAAATATTTAATTTTTAAAATAGATAATTAACACTCCCACATCAAGTTAAGGCTGTAAATAAAGTATTATATGCTAAATGAAAACATACCCCAGAGTGTATTCTCTACATTGGAATGAAGGGAGACAAAGTTTCTATGCCAGGTACGACCTGAGACGGGTTGTTGGGGCATGTTCCTTGACTTGAGTGTTGGTGAATTGCTGTCACTTTGGACTACAAGGCTGGAGTCCAACACCAGTGTTGAAAGTGCAGTTGACATAAAAAACATCATAGGTGGAAATCAAAAAAAATCTGCAGGCGGTGAAGTGCCAGCATTTCTCCACATAAATAAATTGCGTTTCTATGTACTAAAACGATTAATAGATTACCATAAGACCATAAGATATAGGAGCAGAAATAGGCTATTCAACCCATCAAATTGACCCAGCCTTTCAAACATGAGCTGATCCATTTACTCACACACACCCCCGCTGCCCAGCCTTCTCCCTATAACCTGGCTAATCAAGAACCTCTTGATCCCTCCCTTAAATACACCCAATGTCTTGGTCTCCACAACCGCCTGTGGCCACAAATTCTACATGGCTCATCCTCAGGCTAAAGGATTTCCTCTGCATCTCTGCTCTAAGTGGACGCTCTTCAATCCTGAGTGGGCACTCTCTTGTTCTAGACTCTCCTAGCAATGGAAACAACCTTCCTACATCTACTCTATCCATGCCTTTAAGGATTTTCAAAATGAGATTCCTCCCTCATTCTAAATTCCAAAAGGTACAGGTCAAAAGCCATCAAACCTTCTTCATATGATAACCCTTTCATCCCTAGAATCATCGTTCTGAACCCTCCTTAATGTCAGCTCAACCTTTCTTAAATGAGGAGGCCAAAACTGCTCACAATACTCTAAGTGGAGGTCTCACCAGTACCTTAGACAGTAGCCAAGACTGCTTGCGCCTTAGCATGCACAGATGATATGCCTGAAGCACGCAAAGCTGTATTTGCTCGAGATGCCTTTGAAGACCTTCCTGCGCTCATAACCTTGGAAATACTTTAATCAGGATTCACATCACTGATTGAGTCTCTGCCTTCTGCATTTTGCTTGGTACAGCACCAATGGGAGTTTGCAGCATTCATTCATCTGCCCTTATTCATATTCTATTCCTCTTGAAATGAACGCCAGCATTGCATTTGTCTTCTTCACCACTGACCCAACATGCAATCTTACTTTCAGGCTATCCTAGCACAAGGACTCCCAGGTCCCTTTGCATCTGGGAATTTTCAATTTTCTCCCCATTTAGAAAAGAATCTGCCTGTTTATTTCTTCTACCAAAGTGCATGGTCATACACTTTCTGACATTGCACAGTATTTCATTTACCACTTTCTCTGTGCATACTCCTAATCTTCCCAAGTCCTTCCTGTTACCTCAAAACTACCTGCTCCTCCACACCTACCTTCACATCATCTGCAAACTTGGCCACAAAAAGCCATTTATTCCATAATCTAAATCATTGATATACAACATGAAAAGAATCGACCCTGATACTGACTCTTGGCATTAGCAACTGGCAGCCCAGCAGAATACGATGCCTGTATTCCAACTCTCTACTTCTGCCAATGCTCTACCCACACTAGTATGTTTCCTGTTATGTTATCTTGTTAAAAATAGCCTCATGTGTGGCACCTTGTCAAATACACATAACGTCCACTGCATCTTCCTTGTCCAGTCCGCTTGTCATGCCTTCAAACAATTCCAATAGGCCTCGTCAAGCAAGATTTGACTCCAGCTTCTTCCAAATCACTGACATCAGACTAATAATTTCCTTTCCGCAGTCTGCCTCCCTTCTTGGGGTGACATTTATAATTTTCCACTCCTCTGGGACCATGCCAGAATCCATCAATTCCTGAAAGATCATTACCAAAGGCTCCACAATCTCTGCAGCTACTTCTTTCAGAACCCAAGGGTATAATCCATCTGGTCTATGAGACTTATCCACCCTTAGACCATTTCTGAACACCTTTTCCCTTGAAATAGTACCTGCACTCACTTCCCTTCCCTGATACTCTTGGACATCTGGCACACTGCTAATGCCTTCCACTGTGAGGACTGATGCAAAATATTCATTTAGCTCCTCTGCCATCTCCTTGTCTCCCATTATTATTTCTAGTGCTCCCATATCTACTCTCACCATCTTTTAATCTTTATGTACTTGAATGAATTTTTTTCTATCCTACTTGATATTATTTTCGAGCTTACTTTCATACTTCATCCTTATGAATTTTTTTGTTGCCTTCTGCAAATTTTTAAAAATTCTCCACCTTTTGCTTCCTTGTATGCTCTCTTCTTTGATTTTACATTGGCTCCGGCTTCCCTTGTCGGCCACAGTGGTACCATTTTTCGATTTGAATATTTCCTCTTGTTTGGTATGTATCTGCACCTTGCTCATTTCTTGCAGAAACTCCATCCATTTTTGCTGCTCTTCCTCATCCAATTTACTTTGGCCAGGCCTTCTCTTATGCTACTGTAATTTCCATTGAAATACTGACTCCTCTGGCTATAGTTTACCCTTGTTAAATCTCAAATTGAACTCAATCGTTGTGTGATCACTGCAACCTAATGGTTCCTTAACCCTACGCACTCTAATCATCTCTGGTGCATTACACAATACCCAATCCAGTCCAGCTAACTAACCCTCTATTGGGTTCATCAATGAGCTGCTCTAAAAAGAAAAAGCCATCTCATAGGTATTCTGCAAATTTCTCTCGAGGTCTATTCCCAACCTGGTTTTCCCAATCTAGTTGCATGTTAAAATTGTCCATGGCCACCATAACATTGCCCTTCTGACACGCCTTTTCTATTTGCCATTGTAATTGGTTGTTCACACTCCGGCTACTGTTTTGAGGTCTGTATATAACTGCCGTGTCATTTTACCCTCGCCATTTCTTAATTCAACCCACAATGATTCTATATCTTCTGATCCTACGTCACCCTTTCTAATGATTTAATGTTATTCCTTACCACCTCTTACTTGCCTATCATTTGAATAAACTGTGTATCCTTGGACATTCATCTCCCAATGACATCCATCCTTTAGCCATGACTCCATGATGGCTACAACATCATACACGCCGATCTGTAGGTGTACCACAAGGTCTTCCATTTTACTTCTAATGCTGCGTGTATTTACGTAAATATACAACACTTAGCTCTACGGTTGTTGCATTGCGACTCATCCCAATAGCTGCAATTTTGCTCTGTCTGCCTGGCCTTCCACACAAATTCCCTACCCAGCTGTCTCTTCTTGTGCCAACCATTTCTTCACTTCACATGGCAAAGCTATCAAATTAGTAATTTGTTTCATTTTTCGCTTCTCTGGGATCAGCCCTAGAAAGAGGTAAACCTCAGGATGTAATCAGGACAAGGTTGTCTTGCTTCGACCCTGGTCTGTGGGTTCTGCAGTAAAGAGAAGTAATTTGTGGAGTAACATATGCTTCTTTGGCTTTTTAATGATAGATTTCCATGGATGGGCTCAGTGTCATCTCAAATGCTTTTTCTCTACTTGGAGGGGGTTTGGGTCAGTGATTCCTAGGAGTGAGTACAGAAATTGAGAACATCCTTGAATCTGTTTCCTCCCCTCTCCCCATACCCCCATCCACTTTGTAATCTCTATCTATGGATAGGAGCACAAAACAAGGGCAGGATCTTCCCAGCTGGAGCCAACTGAGTAACTCGGGCTGGAAATGTTGGCATGGGTGAGGGCATTGACATTGGTTTGCTTATCTTGCAGGTGAACCTGGAGGATTATGCAGAGAGAGGATCGATGGTGCCATTCCAGTGTTTAGGAATGCCTGCTGTAGGTAATGAAAGCCTCAGAAACATGAAAAAGTGCAGGATGATTGTTACCTAGAATACTATGCAGTTTTGTGAAAGGGTCAGATCATAAAAAAAATCCTTTGCCTCAGAAAGCCAATGGCTGCACGAGTGCAGTGAAGGCAATAATGAATTTCACCATTAGTCTCTTGCTTCATTCAGGGGAAATGGTGGAAGTTTTTTCCATGCAATAAATATTCAGTGGGTTCCTGACTATCTCAACAAATCTACATGGAAGGAGATAAATGTAAATAAATACATACCGTGTTCATTATTGTTTTTACTCGTCTTTCCCAATATCATTTCTTGCTTATGAACCATTAGTTTCTTCAGAATGGAGAATGATTTTGCTTGATGCACATTTATAAGCAAGTCTAGCTCTTTCAGGAAGCATAAGACTTGGTAGAGCAACTGTGGCTTTACCTTAACCGTAATGAGATTGAGTGGATTAATTCTGGGCATCCGGTTATTCAGTCTCTGGTCACAGGTTGGAAGTGGGAAGAAATCCAATGTCTTCCCCAAAGCTTCTCTCAGAACGTAATTAGTTACTTTAACAAGAGAATCGCAACGTAATAGTATTTCTTTTACTTCTGTCATTCTCTGGTAGATAGTCAGCAAGTTCTTTTCCTGCTTGTCTTTCCTTGGTTTTGTACTCCGTGCCATCCGTTTGTGTAGTGGGTAAACATCAGATGAGTTGGCTGTGATGTCGCTGGACATGCAAGATGCATTCCAGGGAGATCTTTGAATTCTTTGATCACCAACTAAAGAACAGAAATCAAATATTCAGTATTCTAAAATAAACTGGATGGATTGTGATACTTTATGATCGATTATTCCTGTTTATTACTATTATGACAGAGTACATAGATGTTTTTGGGAGATAAATTGGGAAAGGTTTGTTAGTGTAGGTCACATACAAACAGTTTAAAACAGATCTTATTTGAAATACTGGAGGTCTGCTCATGCTAGACATATTCGGCCCCACAGCCTTTGGAGAGTGCCCAAGAGACTTCACTAATGGATTGTTGATTACAAAAAGGCAACAGATGAAAGAGCTTGTTGGAGCCGCTTTCCGTCTGGAAGGTCACTTGCTGTTCTAAGAAGATTTTTGCAAGCAGAGAGAGTCAAATGGGCTTTCTCTCTGAGAGCGAGAGAGAGAGAGAGAGAGAGAGAGAGAGAGAGAGAGAGAGAGAGAGACACACAAACACACACACACAGATCACTTCTACAGTATTACAGTCAGCACCAACAGATGGAACTGGAACAGGACAAGCTGGAAAGCTTGAGGAAAATCCCATTTGGAAGACAGATTGTGTGTTCTTAGTTCAGCCTGGTCAAAGCCCTTGTGGTTCCTATGAGAGGAGAGGACTGGCTGTTTAACTTTTCACTTGGAATAAGGGAAACAAAAAGGAACTCTGTGATGACGTGAAAGAAAGAGGTTATCATCTGCAGAACCCTGAAGGGGCAAGTTTCACCAGCAAGATACTGAAGTGGCTGATTAAAAGAGAACAACAAATCTCTCTCTGAAAACCGACAAGAACTATTTACCTTTCCAGCACCAAAGCCTGGTGAACTTTATAAATGTTAAATTCTGTCCACAGTACAAAAATTGCCTGCAACCAGTGAACTTGGAGGAATGAGAAGTGAGATTAGATTGTGAATCAAAGAACTTTTCTGAACTTACACACACATGCACTTAGAATTAGAAAGGGGTTAAGTTAGGTTAGTTAAGTCAGTAGTGATAAGTTAAAGTGTGATTCTGTTTTCATGTTTAAAGATAAGTAAAAGCGACTTTTGCTTAAGTAACCATTTGTCTTGATGAATATCTATTGCTGCTGGGCTCATAACATTTTATATTCTAAAATGCAATGAAGACACACTGCATTGATGTCATAATATAAAGAAGTCCTGAAATACAAAATGCTGTATGCTGTAATAGAAACCACACCATAAAATGCAAATAATCTGATTTATGGATTCACTAAGGCATGAATATTGGGCAAAGACCATAAGTAAAATTCCATTTCTCTTTTCCAAAATGGTACCAATTAAAATTTGGTAAGCAAGCAGTTGGGGTCTTGGTTTAATAATCTTACCTGAAGGACATTAGTTGGGCAACAGCTGAGGTATTGCGTGCACTTTTAGTCACCATAACCACAGAAAGGATGTGATTGCAATGGAGACGGTTAAAAGAATAGTCACCAGAATGTTGACAGAGATGGAGTAACTCAGCTATGAGAAAAGAAGTTTGCGTTGGAATGAAGGCTAAGAGATCTGATTGAGAAATTGAGGGGCCTAATACTACAGATCGTGAGAATCCTTTCCCCTTCACAGAGGGCATAGATAAGTGTTTGTGGGGGGGGGGGCGGTAGAGAGAACTGAAAAAGATTTCCACTTTCAGGGAACTATATTTTTGTACATATCCCTAGGTTGCTCTGTTCTGTAACCCCCCCCCGCCCACCCAAACCCCTCCCAAGGTGCCATGTCACACATGTACATCCTGGTTTAAAGTGCATCACTTTGTATTCAATTGTGGTGAATTCCAGCTGTCATTCCTTTAATCTTAGTTGACTGAGATTCTATTGTAACATGAAGCAATCTTCATCACCGTCCACCGCCTCACCGATTTTGGTGTCATCTGCAAACTTGCTAATCGTGCTACTTACATATTCATGCAAATCGTTAATTTATGACAAACATCACGGGACCTAGCACATCTCTAGTCATAGGCTTTGAATCGGAGATACAAACTGCACTATCACCAAGCCAGTCTTATATCCAATTAGCCAGCCGACACTGGATCCAAGGTATTCTTGTCTTCTTGTTCAGCATACCATGTGAAAGGCTTTGCTAAAATCCATTTAAATAAGGTTTATCTCTATCCTCGTCAATTGTTGGTTATCTCTTCAAAAACCTCAATCATTTTCGTAAGATAAGATTTCCCATGGACAAAGTCATGCTGACTACCCCAATCAGTCCAAATGCAGATCAGATATTATTTAGTGTCATGTAATAAAACAAACAAAATATTACACAAAATTGCCTTTAGTCTGCCGTAAGGCAGACAAAGATTCACCATTGCCCGGCGCCCCTGACAAGGAGAAGCAAAAGAGAGACCCACAGAGTCACCGAGTATCCGTGGATTTGCCTCCAGTGCTCCTGCAGCCGCTCAAGACTCCAGTTCATTTCCAACCACTGCCCACCCAAGATGAGGAAGCTTCAGCTCCAGGGCCCTTCAGGAGCCCTTTTTGCCCTCGAATCCCAGTTCTGATACCTGGTTCTCATGAGCCAGTCTCCAGCCCCCTGCAGCCAGGTATGAGTCCTTTGACCTTGTCACTAGCATGACACCCGCAAGATAGTTTCTCAGAACCCCACCTCTTCCCCAGTAACTTGTGCATTATAAGAATTACTGAAATAGAAACAAAGTTCATCCCATTGGGTTCGTGAATAACCTTCAGGAAAGAAAATCTGCCATGCTTGGCTGGTTTGGCAATACATGACTTGGATCCACTCAACATGGTTGACTCTTAAGTGTCCTATGAAATGGCCTAGCAATCCACTCAGCTGTAGTGGTTCCACCACCTAAAGGAGCAAAGGAGAGTAAATGCTGGCTTTCCCAAAAACATTACATCAAGAGCAAATCACTGGATACTTGAACAAGTATCACAAAGACCCAAAAATTCATCTCAGTCCTAAGGATTAACTTAAAAGGGACATTTGTAGAAATCTGAAGCCGCATCACTTTTCATCCATGAAGCAGGAGCAGACAGGAAAGAGGGACGATACTAATTGGTTGGTTGAGCTGGAGGAGAACTTGGCGCTCATACATGCCTAATGCCTTTGTATTTCTTGGTGGTAGAGGTCACGGACTTGGAAGGTTCTGTTGAAGGAATCCAGCCAGTAATCTAGTGTACAAATAAGACTAACACGAATGTCTACTAGTGGCAGAGAGTATAAATGTTTAGGCTGGCTGATAGGTGCCACTTAGTTGGGCTGCCCTGTCTTGGATACTGTCGGGCAATTTCTATTTGTAGAGCTTCCCTTATCCAGGCAATTGGAGAGCATTCTATCTGACCTTTTTTTGACCTTTCTTGCAACCACAGGCATCTGGTTCAGCAGAGCTTCAGGTAAAAGGTGACCATTAGGACGTTGATATGGTGAACTTATCAATGTTAATGCCATTGACTATCAGGTGAAGATGATTAGATTCCCTTGTGAGAAACTTTCCGTTCTGACACATTGGTGAAACAATTCCGCTACACGATTCTGATGATGGGAGACTCGGTCTTGATGTCAGTGAGTGCTGGCTTCTCTTATTTAAGATTGATTTTTTGTGGCACTTAAGGCACAAATATTACTTGTTGCTCATCAGTCCATGCCTGAAAGTCAGCTATTGTGATAGTACAGATCTATCACCAATGTATATAGTGTATATAGTTACAGTATCTAGACTGTGCTTACAGCGATTGGCTGAGAGCTAAACCACGCCTACTGTCTGGGCCTTAAAGGGTTGTGTCCCTAGCCAGGTCGGATCATTCCGGACTGGTCGGCCACCTGTGAAGAGCTCCTGTCTTTTGCTAATAAAAGCCTTGGTTTGGATCAACAAGTTTCCAATAGTGGGAGAGTCTAGGGCCAGAGGGCAGAGCCTCAGAATCATAAACCTGTGGAATTTGTTGCCACAGGCAATACTGGACGTCAGATTGCAAAGCCTTTGTGCTGAAATTTAATAGTTTCTCTCGCCACAGAAGCTACTAGACCAGCTGGGTAATTCAAACTCTTTCTGGCTTTCAGGTGAGTTTCTAAGGGATGACGCCCCTGGTCTTGCTGAGTTCTGCATGGACCTTTAGGCTCTTCTCCAACTGCTTCCCCACCGTCCCCCACTAAATATCGGACCCTCTGCTTTCCTACAACTATTTTCCTTAATTCAGAGGCTGTGCAAATTCATGGACTCAGCGTGATAATCTCACAGGACCCAAAATGAAGAGATATTCTTTACACAGTTGTGAATCTGCATTCCAGTGGTTCTGGAGAATGCTCAGCCAATGAGTACATTCAGTATTTGGATTGGAAGTTTTTTGAACTTCTGAAGAACAAACATGGGGTAAGGAAGGCAACTGAAAATTAAGATGAAAAATCAGCCATGAATGGAGGAGAAAGTTTGAAGCCATCTAATGAGTGCATTCATACCACTTTATATACTGTATAGTTTCATTGAACACCTCGGCAAATTTACTGAGAGGTTCTCTACCTCCAACCACTCCCTAATTCTCTATTTTGCTTGAGAATCCATCTAGCTTCACTGGCTTAACTTCTTTCTTTACATAAGATTGCCAGACACCTGATTCTCTCAATGATGACATGCACCTTTCTCACATTGTGCTTCCTTCTAATGGTGCTGCTGGTTTCACCACATCCTCGAGTTCACGATGAAACCTTGTGTTCCTCCTCTTCCTTCTGATATCATTGCACCCTTCATTAGCCTCTCCATTAGTTTATGCTATACATTTCACCTGATCGTATTGGCTCTCTCCTCCACTTCCTGGTGTCATTTTTGAAGATCAAACTTGCCTCCCAAACATCACTGCAGTAGTTAACGGAGAGATTGTCTTAGACCCAAACTTCTTAAGGCCATTAACCGATGGAGTAGAATTGGGTCATTCAACCCAATGAGTCTTCTCCACCATTTGAAACATGGCTGGTCTTTTTTAAAAGTTCAGATTGATTTATTTTTATATTAAAAAAAAATGGAGTCAATTACAAAATTAAAAATAAAAGTACAAAAGTACATTCAATATTTACTTCATGCTGGCATTAACCCAATTCCCCCAACCCACCCATCTCCCCAAGGACCCCAAAGAAAATTAAAAAAGAAAGTATAGAAAGAAAAAGGGAACAAATTGGATTGCTGAATTGGACACACACTCCACGGATCACAAATTCATATTCTATTTAATTGTTCTTTGGAGAATATCAACGCTGGTCTCGAGGGTTGGGAAGAACTTATCTAAAGATTTATCCCTGAATTTTGTAAATATGGTTGCTAAATTTGTAAAAGTATGCCATACTTATTTCTTAAGTGGTAGGTAATCTTCTCCAGGGAAATACAGCGATGTATCTCTGCATTCCAACGTGCCACACCTCGATGTGAATCAGACTTCCATGCAACAGCTGTACATTTTCGGGCCACTGCCAGTGCAATTTTAACAAACAGTTTTAATTAAGATCTTAATCCCTGTAAAGTTCCCTTGTAAAAATAATTGTGGATTTTGAGAAAATTGAATTCCTCTAAAAATTTTCCTGAATCTGCCCCAAAAGGTCCTACAGGACTAAGTTGAATATAAAAAAGTTCCTATCTCCTCACCACATCTAAAACATTGATCTGAAAGATTTGAATTTAACTTGCTTAATTTCTGTGATGTGAGATATAATTGATGCAAAAAAAAATATTGTACTCATCTATATCTTACATTTATCATGGATTCTCCGTGGATTGTCACCTCGTCATGCTGGAGAATCTTGTGGGGTCCTAAGATTCCCGACAGCGATGATATCTGAAGCTATGCTCCTGGTAGGGCCACCCATAATGGTCCCTGACATAAAGAACAATCGAACAAAGTCCTCAACGGCGGAACAGGCGGGCGAAGTTACTTCAAACTCAACGGCTGTGAAGGCGGATGAAGGCTGCAACAAATCCATCAGCTCCAACTGTCATGGTTTTCATGCCATTGAAACTAGTTGGTTGATTTGTGAAGTATCGTGCATTTCTTGGAGTGCAACGTCAAGTACATGTCAAACAAATACACCTCTTTGCTCTGTGGATCAACGAACAAAGGCCATCACCCTCGACTACGAGGGATATCCACGACATTTATCATATTAGTCCTACTATCCTGACATAATTCAGATGACGCTCACTCGTCAATTCTTACATTTAAGTCTGATTCCCATCTCTGCCTGGACTTGTGAACCCCCTATCTGGGGAGGTCCCCATTTGAAGTAAAAGATACATTACTGAAGTAAATTTCTTTGTATTTCTCTTTTCAATCAACGTCTCTAAATCACTACAATTTGGTAACAACATTGTTGGGCCCAATTTGTCCCTTAAGTATGCTCTTATTTAAAAATAGCAGGAAATTGTATCATTAGGAATTCCTTATATATTTTGAAATTGTTCAAATGACAATATTTGTCCCTGCTCATAACAATCTTCAATATACCCGATTCCTTTACGTGACCAGATTTTGAAAATTTGATTATCCATTGTACATGGTATAAGCCTGCTATGAGTCAGAAATGTTTTAGGAGATAAAGCCCCTCCCCCCCCCCTTGTTCCAATATCTTCATTTATTCTCTACCAAGTATTTACTAAATGTTTTAGCAAAGGGGTTGAAGTTCAGATTTATTGATGGAGTACATAAATGACATCACATACAACCCTGAGATTCTGTTTCTTGCAGACCAGGCAGAATTTCTACTTATGGGTAGTCTCAACAACTGTACTCAAGAAAAGATATACATACAAAAGAGAGAAATGTAAACAAACTGACTGTGCAATATAGAAAATAAATATTCCTCTCTTGCCTTCTCCCCATTCCTTGGACATGCTTACTGATCAAGAATCCATCAAACTCCACTTTAAATGACTTGGCCACCGTTGGTCATTAAGAGCACTGTTATTTCCACTGGCCACCGTGACAGAGGTGCACCAAAGAAAAGGTACAAGGACTGCCTAAAGAAATCTCTTGGTGCCTGCCACATTGACCACCGCCAGTGGGCTGATATCGCCTCAAACCGTGCATCTTGGCGCCTCACAATTTGGCGGGCAGCAACCTCCTTTGAAGAAGACCGCAGAGCCCACCTCACTGACAAAAGGCAAAGGAGGAAAAACCCAACACCCAACCCCAACCAACCAATTTTCCCCTGCAGCCGCTGCAACCGTGTCTGCCTGTCCCGCATCGGACTGGTCAGCCACAAACGAGCCTGCAGCTGACGTGGACTTTTACCCCCTCCATAAATCTTCGTCCGCGAAGCCAAGCCAAAGAAAGAATTTCCATTACTCTCTCATAGCAATTTACTGATTGGTAGGAAACCTGATTGCAGCAGTAACTTTAATTTTGGAAGCTTGATTTTAATATGTTAATAAAGTTTTGCCCCGTCAAGTGAAAAGGTCACTTCATACCAGCAGCATTGAGGCAATGGTCTTTGCGTCCATTGGATGGTATGTCACAATGTCCAACTCACAACTTGCCAGGGAAGTTTTATCGTCTCAGCTCAGTCACAGGGCCAAAGGAAGTCCCAAAGATGCATTATGCAGATGTGCTCATCGGGAAGGCCTGGCTAGCAAACAATCTCAATGGTAACGGATGCTCCATCAAGCAGGGCCTTGCTTCAAAGAGAAATGTCATAACAAAAGGGGTCTGAAATGAGGGACAAAGAAAGTGAAAAGGCAGCTGCAGTTTCCGAGGTCAGATCTGTAGCGTTAGCAACAGATTGCTGGACCACCTTGGGACACTTCATTCAAGAAGACTTTGAATCGTGGAGCAATGATTTGGGAAGGTAGTGGGGGGGGGGGTGGGGTGGGCTAGGTAGTCTGTGATAAGATGATGGATGGGAGTGCTGTGAATTTGGGAAATGATGAAGGCATGAATTGGAGAGCACGTCTGAGAATCAGACAACATTGTTGTGAGGCTGCAAGTGTGAAAATATTATTTCTCCACCTTATTAATACCTACTTAACATAAATAATGTTAATGCATAATGAAATTACATCAAACTGCAAGAACTTGTGATGCCATGGAATGAATGTTTTGTGGGTATTGCACAGCAATGGGCAGACAGGTGTGCTCACCTGTGTGCCAGTGGAAATGAGGCACATTTACAACTGTCTGATAACTAATATATTATGTGGAATTCAGTGTGAGGTGAGACTTTGAAGGCATGCCGGTATTTGTGGGTTTCTTTTCTAAAACGGAGAGAGATTTCGTGAAGAAGATGCAAAAAAAATCCATCAAAATCCCAGAAAACTGCTTCAGGGGACAGGGTTATTGCAATACAATAGGTAGGAGTTTTAAGGATCATTGACAAGATTATCAATTGATAGGAAAGATGAAATAAGAGTTAATGCATCCACTACCTGTTTGCAAGGAAGAAATAGAAAATTATTTGAAAAACTGGTGGGATCCATTTTAAATCTCCCCCATCTTAAATCGATGCCCCCGACTTTTAGATTCCACTACCCTGGAGATAAAAGGCGATGACTATTTCATTATCTATGTCTCTCGTGATTTTATAAATCTCCATGGTGTTGCCCTTTCCCTCCTAAAATTCCAGCCTATCCACTTTCTCCTTATAATTCAAGCCAGCCAGTCCCACTAACATTCTCCAAATCTTTTCTGCACTCTTCCTAAATGAATGGCATCCTTCCTGAAGCTGGGTGACCAGAACTGTGGGCTCAGTAACATCTTTTACAGGTGTAACATGATTTCCCTTCTCCTGTATTCAGTGTCCTGACCGATGAAGGCATATATGCTAAAAAGCCTTTTTCACCACTCTGCCCACCTGTGTCCTGTACGCCTAAGCCTTTCTGCTCCATAATGCTCTCAGAGGTCTTAACGGTCACTGTGTAAGCTCCCTGTCCTTGTTTAACATACCAAAGTGCAACACCTCACACTTGTCTGTAATCTCAGATAACCTTCTTCACTGTCTACTGTACCACCAATTATGGTATCATCTACAAATGCACTAATCTAGCCACATTGTCATCCACATCATTAATACAGATGACAAACAACTGTGGACCCAGCACAATCCCCACTTACAGGTTTCCCATCATCTATTAGCACTCTCTCATTCTTACCATCAAACCTGGGGCTGCAGACTCCAGAGAAGCAGAGGACTGGAACAGGGCAGATTGGGAAGATCATGCCCCGTCTCAGAAGGAGAAGCAGAGGAGACCACCCGTGGGGACTGTGACCACAGAGGTGGACCAGTGAGGGGTCTCTGTGGCTGAGGGACCAGTGCAAGTGGGCGGGCTGTTGGTGACTCGAGGCGAAGAACCCACGGAAGCTGTCGGCCACTGGAGATTGCTTTTGGGAGACTAGCGCCGGGCTGCGGACTGCTGGAGACTGGCTCAAACTGGCCGGAGGGGTACCAGGTATCGGAACCGGGATGCGAGGGGATGCACTAAAGGGTCCCTGACCATATCTGAGGTTCAGATCTGGAGCTCAGGTCGCCAATGGTTTGGACTGGTCTCTGGGTGGCTGTGGAAGCACTGGAGGTGAATCTATGGACATTCAGTGATTCGGGGAGGGGGGGGGTTGGGAGGGGGGTTCTCTTTTCCTTCTTTTTCTCTGACTGTGAGGCGCTTAGGCAATTTTTACCGTTCGCGAATTGGTCTGCCTTGCAGTAGGCAAAAAGGAATTTCATGTAGTAGGACATTAGTTTTATTACTAAGACAATAGATGAATCTTGATCCCAAAACCAACTCTCCTTTCTAGGCAATCTGGTCTTTTCAACCAGTCTACCATGCAGGATTTTGTTAAACCCCTCGCTAAGGTTCACGTAGACAACATCTAACACCATGCCCTCATCAATCTTCTTGGCCATTTCTTTAAAATAAAACAATCAAATCTGTGAGACCCTCTTTACATTGCACACCATCATGTTGACTCTCCCCAATCAGCCCTTGCCTTTCCAAAATGCATGTCCCTCAGAATCCCCTTAGGTATGATCAAAATAATGGCCTCCAACATAAAAATTCTGACAACTGACAATATTGTTGTATATTTTAAATTCAAGAACATATCAGATTTTACTGACGGCATTGGTGCTTATTTAAGAGCATTGATATATTCATGATCAACTTAGCATTTGAAATAAAATACACAAAATCGCTACTAAGGATTCTAGACAGAAAAGGTGACGTCAATATTGATACAGTAACAATTTGCAGCAAGTTGTAATGGGGAAAAAAAGACAAGAGACCAATATGTTGTATTCATAAAAGAATTTAATGGGATAAGTGCCAGTCCACTATCCTGAGGGGAAAAGAGTTTCCGTTGGCAAATTACTTGTAGTCTTGAATGACTAAAAAGCTTTGCATAAGGCTGAAAGAAAAAGGCATTTGTAAGAACCAACACCCAGAACCTGACAACTACTGGCCACAAATTAGTAAAATCTTTACAAAAGCCCAACGTGCCTGTCCCAACCAAGCTAAAATATAAAATAACAGAGATATTAATGGAGGGAAGAGAAAAAGCACATGGTTTTCAATGCTTGATTTTGAACATAAAATTGTGGAATACTTCAGAAATTGCAAAAAGCTCGAAACTATTGAGAATGCACATGGTAAATGCTAGAGGAACCCAGCAGGTCTTGCAGTGTCCACGGGGGTAAAGGTATGTTACTGACGTTTTGGGCTCTGAGCCGTTCTTCAGGATATAAGCAAAAAATCTTAAGACGTGCATTTGTCACGACTCACTGCCAGATCTAGTTCAAGCAGGATAATCAAGTTTGTGGATGATACAGCAGTCGTTGGCCTCAGTGGCAACAAGATGAGTTGGCTTACAGAGAAGCGGATGTAGGCTCATAAGATGGTGCGAAAACAAAAACCCGAATCGCAACATGGACAAGACAAAGGAGATGATCATGGATTTCATAAAGATGAAGGTCAACCCCTCTCCACTACATATCAATGGCTCCTTGATGGAGAGAGTGGAGAGCACATTTTTTGATATGCAAGACTTAGGTTGGACCCAGAACACCTCCTCTTTTCCCAGGAAGGCACAGCTGTGTCTATACTTCCTAAGGAGGTGGAGGAAGGCAAGGCTACTGGCAACCTTTTACAAGTGCACATTTGAGAGTGTCCTATCTGGCTGCCTCATTGTGTGGTTCAACAGCTGCAAAGCATCGGACCAGAACTCAATACAGAGGATCATCAAAACAGCCAAAAAGATCTCTGGGGTTACCCTTTCCTCTATTGACAACATTCACCAGGAGTGTTGCTTAAATGGACCCTTTCCACCCACCACACGGGATCTTTGACCCACTACTATCGATAAGGAGGAACAGGAACATCAAAATCAGGACTGCCAGGCTGGGAAATAGCCTCCTCCTGCAGGCTCTGAGATTGATGAACAGTATCCTGTTACTCCAAAATATTTATATCTATTTTCTTTATCTTTATGTACAATCTGATTATTATGAACTGTGTGCGTGCGCGCGCTGTGGTCTAGAGAAATGCTGTTTCGTCAGGTTGTATATGTACAGTCACGTAATAAACTTAATGGCATCAGAAATGCAAGAGGAGAGCAGTTCTGTGATCCTTGACACCATAGCACAACTAATCATCTGCTGTGATGACCTGCAAGCTGGTTAAATATGTCAATATTCTGAGGTTCCATTGCAACATTCAGATATTGAGCGGCTGATACCTGTGTTGCCATGAAGGCTGAATCAATAGGCATCAAGCACTGTAATGCAGTTGCATACATAGACTAGATGTCCAAATAGAGTTGCCACTATTTCCATACTGGAGAAGTATGGGCTCCAAGCTCTGAAGCTTTGCAGAAAACCCTGTGCACAGTGGTTCTGGATGGTTCCATGGCTCTGAGGCCAAAGAGCCTCTTCTAGAATTGCAACCGAGTTCTTGGGGTTCATCTGCAAACACTGACTGCCTGAATTTGCTGAGCCTGTCCACTTTCTTCTGAAACCTCCAGTGGAACATTCACTAATGACCTGCTAATATAATGCTTCTCAGCTCAGATTTATTTCCTATATATCTGTCTTCATCTCCATAAAACAGCACCTCTACAGAACTGCAGGCTAGTTTTATGCAACATTAAGTTAGCTACTAACAATATTTATTCTTGTTCTTGCTTCCATGACCACCAGATTTACACCAAATCAACTCTGAAATCGTGTTGATCAGGCATCATGAAGTCATTGCACTGTTTGTATTACAATCGAGAGTTGTAGGTTAATTCATATCGAGATACCACTGTCTATTTTCAAAGGAGCTTTGAATTTAGGCAGTAGGCAGAAGCAAGCTTCTAATCAGCAAGCTGACTGGTCGGTCCCTTGCATATCTCTTGTTGCTTGAGGAACAGTGTGTTAGCAACATAATACTGACAGCAGTTTATTTAGTGAGACATTGCTTTTTCATGCATTGCTATTAGACAGGGTGGGTTTAACTAGAACTTTACACCAAACCCAGCATGTACTCCCAGCTGTTCAGTGACTATGAAGTACGCCCTTTGGCCTGTTCCCAATGCAAAGCAACAAAACAAAGTTCTTTTAGAAGTTGGGTTTGGATGCCTTCTGACAGATACTATAACAGCACCCAACAATTCCTTCAGCTTGAAGGCCTACGAGATGCCCCTTGCTTTTATGGAGATCAGTGATTTGCCAGTTTAGATTTATCTTCAGATTTAAAACAAACTGGTGTTATGTTTAGAAAAGATGTAGTCTTGAGTTTAAACAGCATGATGAACATATTTTCATCAATGATCTGTACACGGTTTACCTAAAGCCCACTGAAGTGAAGTTTCATCTTAAAATATACAAAAGAATATCCAAAGAAAGTACAGTAATATGAAAATTATAGGAGAAATTCATCCAACCTTTTTTTTGCTTCATCTTCTGATACTACACAATTGTTTAATTCTTTCTGTGATGACATGGGATCTCTACCTTAACTTCCTAAGATTATGTATCCTACGTTCATTTACTTACCTTGATGTTATATCATTGAATAGCCAGAAAAACCCCCCAGATTTAAAATGACTAATAGAGCTAGTAATTTGTGGACAAGTGCTCACAAATGTGAATAGGAACTTCCCAAGTCATAGCACCTATCCGACTCATAGAAAAGGATTCATTTTATCCACTTTATCAATCCCTTTCCAAATCCAAAACATCTATTGTAAAGGGAATACGAAGTCAACCTACAACAGAGTCAGGTTTTACATATTTTTGGTCTTGAATTTTTTGGAGTACTGACCATACCTCGGGGCAAAGACTCAAGGCAAATAGGGTCACAAGAAAAACAATTTGTATCTTTTCTCCACACAGTCAAACATTCTAAAATTGTCCAAGACACATTATTGAACAATTGTTCAGTGTCACAAAATGTTAAAGTCGGTCAAGTGTTTCACTGTACCTCAGGATGCAGGACCGCAAACAATTTAAGTAAAATTGCTCGGACAACGGAACCTGAGGGATTCTGGCAAGGCGCACGTACAGTTTCTACAACTGCACGCTATCTCACTGCAAAGGGTCATATTCCCTCACTCTCATATGAGATAACATTTCATTATCTTTTTTTTGATCATTAAATGTCATGTACCACTAGCTATCTCTAATCTCCTACTATTTCTAACCTTTCATCATTTAAAATACGCTTGGATTGATCCTTTCCCACCCTCACAATGAAACTTTACTGCTACAGATTTCTTCACTCAATTGTTCCATATTACCAGTAAGTATATGCTTTTAAATACACTAATTATACCACCCATTTCATTTCCTAAGCAGGTTTAGCTATGTGGCATTATCTGACCACTTAAATACTGATACGTGAGGATTCCAAGGGTGACTTGTCTAAATGCAGGTACATATCAATTATTAATACTCTCTGCCTTTCACTCGAGAACCAAATTCCTAACCAAGTCAACAGCTTCACTTCAAATCTGAAGGTTTCTATTTCTAACCAAAGAGGCTATAATAAGGAACCTCACTGAAAACCTTTTGGAACTTATATATAAACTGCATCCAGAGACAATATAACCTACAACTTTAATTACCATCCCCCCCCCCACCCAAAACAAAACCCATTTAGTCCTGCCTTGAACTGGATCTCTCTAATCATCTCAGCCTTCACACAGTATGCCTAATTTTAAATGTTTTCCAGAATACATCATGTTTAAAAAAAAATCCTGGTTTTTATATGTTGTTAATCTCTGAACAAGAGAACTTTGGAAGATTACAGCTAAACATCTGCCAATTTACATGCCTTTAAATGCCATTATATTTTTCTCCACCATCTTCTTCCTTACTTGAACTGAGTGAATTCCAGTCTTTATTAGTTCGCTGAGATGCCGGATGTACCATCATTCTCTATCCCGAAGGCCATCACATGCTCTGCCACTGCTCTATTTTCTTTGCAATGTTACACCATCTGTTTTATATGAGACCAAGTCATTTTATTTATCTTTGTTTGTTAAGATTTACATTTCTTGCAGACCCCTCAATCTTTATTATTTATACTTAATGGTCTTTTCTTTGGGGTTAAGGTACATCTCAGTATTTATATTGATCGTGATTCTTCACTCTATTTATCTTCCTTTTTTATTTTGGCAGTATTCATTGCTCTGTCTGGCTTACCTTTGCAATATTTTCCTTGGAATAACTGTATCTTGCCATTCCAGTGAAGCAATCCCAGTGCAGCTAGAGCAAAAACTGCAACATACAGTGGGTAACCTGCAAATTCTCTTGCTCTCCCTGGGCTAGAAAATATTCTCCTCCTGTCCTCCGGCCGACGATCCTTAGGCATGAGAAGCTTGGACGCGGCCTCTGATGCGGGCAAGTCACTTTGGAGTAGCATCTGCTTTGGATAAGGCAACAAATGAATGGACTGTGGTGTGGTGTGTGGTGAAAACCACTCCGCTGTACAGTTGGTGCAATGGTCTTTGAGAGAAGGCCGGACCTTGGGACTTCCATCGGTTTGCATTTCGAATCTGTAAATGATATTGGAAAATCAAAATCAACCTTCTGCAACCAACTACTTGGCACAGTGAAAACCCTATAACCCTGACTCAAGATTGTTGCAGGAGAGCCATTGGGAACAGAATTGGCATGGGCTGCTGAAGGGACAGGGAAGAATTGTTGCCTTCAGGTGAGAACATCTACATGTGGGATCTGAAAGCCTTTCCAATGTCTCATAGGACTTCATCTCTTCACCAAAAATCCAAATCTTTTGCATGATCTTACATTGCTATTTTCCAGGAGTTTGGCATTTGCTTAAAGCTGCTCTTCTGGTTTTTTGGCCTGAAATGTCTCTCTCCACCTGCTCAGCATCTCCTTATCACCGCTAATCAGAAAAACGAGTGGCAAATCGTTTGCAAAGGGTCAGGCTGGAAGATTTCAGACAATAAATATTAGTTTCTGACTTCAGGAACTCCATTGGTTCTGGGTCTCAAGAACGGCCATATAACAAGCTAAATTCAGGAAGACGAAAGAACACAAATGGGGCTCCTAAAAAATTCATGACCTTCATCGTTGCGGAGACTGGACGCTTTAATCATCCAGTCAACGGCTTCCTTGAAGCAAGAATCTCAAAAGGCAATTGGAGGGTCTCACCTTCAAACACTCATCTGGGTCGTTGAACCTCTTTCCAAATCTCACCAGATGAGTAAATTTCGGCGAAACAAGTTTCATATTGAGTTAATGACAACGGATTTCCCAGTGGCAACGTTTCATTTAAAGGGGTTTCAAAGCTGACAGTCCCTTCTCACCACCCCCCCCCCCAATTCCCCCAACACACGGTAAAGAGTTAATTGTCAGTCACTTACCTTGGTCCAATTAGATCCCCTCCGGCAGTTAATCTGAAGGATATGGCCCTGGTTTCCTTCCAGGCTGGAGATCAACTATTCTCTCTGCCGTCTTCTCACTCTCCTGCCAATTTTGGGCTCCAGCAACTTAACAACATCCCAGGCGACGAACTTCAAGCTGGCTCGCCTTGCGACTGAACTTTTGGAACGGGGAGTGGTGGGGGGAGACAGCGAGGCAGGGTTAACTCATCAATGGAACCAGATTGTTTCCTCTCTGCGCGGCGGGCAGATCAACACTTCTGCTTGCACCATGTTGGAGTCTCTCCCGACCGAGGGTGGATGGAACTGGGAGCCTCTCCCGACCGAGGGTGGACGGAACTGGGAGCCTCTCCCGACCGAGGGTGGATGGAACTGGGAGCCTCTCCCGACCGAGGGTGGACGGAACTGGGAGCCTCTCCCGACCGAGGGTGGACGGAACTGGGAACCTCTCCCGACCGAGGGTGGACGGAACTGGGAACCTCTCCCGACCGAGGGTGGACGGAACTGGGAACCTCTCCCGACCGAGGGTGGATGGAACTGGGCGCCTCTCCCGACCGAGGGTGGATGGAACTGGGAGCCTCTCCCGACCGAGGGTGGACGGAACTGGGAACCTCTCCCGACCGAGGGTGGACGGAACTGGGAACCTCTCCCGACCGAGGGTGGACGGAACTGGGAACCTCTCCCGACCGAGGGTGGACGGAACTGGGAACCTCTCCCGACCGAGGGTGGATGGAACTGGGCGCCTCTCCCGACCGAGGGTGGATGGAACTGGGAGCCTCTCCCGACCGAGGGTGGATGGAACTGGGAGCCTCTCCCGACCGAGGGTGGATGGAACTGGGAGCCTCTCCCTGTCAGTGGGAGGATGGCAGCGAAGTCCCGGGACCACCGAGCCGTTCAAGAACAACGCGCACGAAAGGGCTGAAAGCCTGAGAAGTTGATCAATTCCTTTACACTTTCTCTTGACGAAGATATTTAAAGTCCGACTTTCTTTGGTTTAGTCGGACGCTCTTTTCCCTATGGGATGATTTTGCTTTGCATTGACAGGGGAGGACGCAGGTAACGAAGCTTGGAAACGGGACGCGAAATCTCAGCGGCTCCCGGGACGGATCTCGGCTTCTCGCCCCGTCAAACCTTGCCCCGTCGGTGCTGGAAGCCCCGGCATCAGCTGGCAGGGTCGGAGGAGCGAGCCTCGGCAGCCCAGCTTGGCGGCTCTCGCTCGGGGCCCCGCCGATTGCCGGTGCTAACCCTGCACCGGGTGGGCGAAGCCGGCACGATGGCAGCTCGGCTTTACTGTCGTCGCTCAACGTGCAGACGAAATGAAGATCAACAAATGCGAGAGGCAGAGAAGATCTACTAAAAGGAGGAGCACGTTGTCAAATCGGTGATCAGACTTGGTGGGAACCGTCTGAAATTCGAAAAGCCATTACTGAAACACTCAGCATCTGTGGAAGAGAAACGGTCAGTGTGAAAGGCCGAGTTATTTGGAGTTGGAACTATTCCAGAGGGAGAAACACATGCTGGAGAAACTCAGCAGGCAAAACTGTCCTTGATGAAGATAAATAGCCAACGTTTTGGGCTTGAGCCCCTCATCAAGGAGCCCAAACCAGGCACCTGAGTACATTTTGCTCAAACCTTCTTGAAGGACTCAAACCCAAAATCTTATGTGTCTTAGTCACATGAAGTGGCCATGCACCTTTACCTGAGCCACACTAAGTGGCCGTGCACCTTTGCCTCAGCCACACGAAGTGGCCGTGCACCTTTACCTTAGCCACACGAAGTGGCCGTGCACCTTTACCTTAGCCACATGAAGTGGCCGTGCACCTTTGCCTCAGCCACACGAAGTGGCCGTGCACCTTTACCTTAGCCACATGAAGTGGCCGTGCACCTTTACCTCAGCCACACGAAGTGGCCGTGCACCTTTACCTCAGCCACACGAAATGGCCGTGCAACTTTACCTTATGAAGTGGCCGTGCATTTTTACCTTATGAAGTGGCCGTGCACCTTTGCCTCAGCCACACGAAGTGGCCGTGCACCTTTACCTTAGCCACACGAAGTGGCCGTGCACCTTTGCCTCAGCCACACGAAGTGGCCGTGCACCTTTGCCTCAGCCACACGAAGTGGCCGTGCACCTTTGCCTCAGCCACACGAAGTGGCCGTGCACCTTTGCCTCAGCCACACGAAGTGGCTGTGCCCCTTTGCCTCAGCCACACGAAGTGGCCGTGCCCCTTTACCTCAGCCGCACGAAGTGGCCGTGCACCTTTGCCTCAGCCGCACGAAGTGGCCGTGCACCTTTGCCTCAGCCACACGAAGTGGCCGTGCACCTTTGCCTCAGCCACACGAAGTGGCCGTGCACCTTTACCTCAGCCACATGAAGTGGCTGTGCACCTTTGCCTCAGCCACATGAAGTGGCTGTGCACCTTTACCACATGAAGTGGCTGTCTACCTTTACCACATGAAGTCCAGTGCCCTGCTGAGTTTCTCCAGCATTGTTTTTCCACTTTCACCACGGGGTCTGCAGACTTTCAAGTTTTTCTTCCAATATTTCCTGAGGCATTTGTCACCTGCGGCCACGCGAATGCCCCGTTTTGATGCAAAGGTTAAACTTTGATGCCTTCCGTATTTGGTAACAAAGTATAAATCACGCATTAGACAATACAGTGTTTTTCCCCCCAAATATTTGAATTGTAATACATGATAAATTTGACCTGTTCGTGTGACGCACCCACACTGATAAAATTTGCGAGGTAATACTATTTTCGTATTGACACCAGTGACTTGGATGCCGTGACAGAGTCTCTGTTCATTCAACATTATTGACATAACTATTGCCAAACTTTAAGACGTGACCGAAATTATAGCAGAGCTTAGACATCATTTATCCACCAAATATGACTGGAGGATAATTACATAATACAAATGATCTACTTTACTGCATTACCTGAAATTATTAATTCTGGATGCACTCTTATTACAAAGATTTACAATAATGAATCAAATATAATGTGTGGACTTGTATTCAAATGCCATTTCATGGAGATTAAGGGTGAGGAGGGTTTGGTGGAATTCTGCAGAAGTTATCAATAGAGAGAGTGTATTGGATGTTGTAGCAGGCTTAAAGGTGAATAAATCCTTAGGGACTGATGAGAAATATTCCAGACTGTTATGGGAATCTAAAGCATACTGTATAGATGGTAGAAGCAGGTATTCTCACAATATTTGGACAAGCATCTAAATCACTGAAGCATACTAGCTTAGAGACTGCATTGAAATGTGTATTCTTAAATATGAATATTGTGTTAACTGTGTGCAGGTCTCAACAAGTGTTGTGTAAGAATACTACTGGAAACTAGAATATGTGTTTAGCTCCAAGATATATTTTCTAGTCTTTGAGAAATTGGATGAGTTGATGGAGAATTAGAAATTGTTGCAATGGAAACTATTTGGCACATCCATGAGGCAAGGGATGAGAGAGCATTCTCAATTTCCGTGCAAAGTTTTGTGATACTGAATTTAGGGGACATCAGTAGCATGTGATCTGGTTGTGGCTTCCCTAGACTAGTAGTTCTCAACCCATGCCATATGTGTTCTGTGGTGAGTAAGGGATTACTTCAGGTGGAATGTGAGTGGGGAGAAAAAGGTTCAGAACCTCTACCCTAGAGATGGTCTGCAAAGCCACCAATGGTAGAATGGGGGTAAATCCAACTCTTAACAGGGTCATAACATTAATGATGAAATTCACCATCACCTTCAGTATACCAACATGGGGAAAAGTATTTGAAGACTATCTCAAGTGAGGCATAACACTCATGATCAACCAGGCTGCAGGTATCCCTCTCCTTCTGAAACATGGCTAACTACAAGTGGCACTTCAAAGCATTGAGAATGCCCACAAAACCTTCAAATCCTCCTGAAAGTAAACCAACACTATTTCTCCCACCACCATGGTAAAAATTCATGCAGACTAAGCTGGAGTTTTAGACAGATACTCTATAGTTGTGCCATCACATCTCAAGACAAAATGAGATAGTTTCATGTACTGCAAAAAAACAAATCTCTGCCCTCTTCAATAGGAAAGTAATAACACACCCTCACAAACTGAGTGGTCCCAGTTCCTAAGACTGATGCATGCAAAAAGAATCTTTGGGAGGGTGAATCCTCAAAGCATCTGCCTAGTGTACTAACTAGCTGAGGTTTTTTTCCCAGGAGTTTTCAAAGTACTTCTATCTACCATGATAAAATGGTTTGAGAGGCTGGTTAATTTTTAAAAATTTAGACATACAGCATGGTAACAGGTCCTTCCGCCCCATGAGCCCATGCTGCCCAACTACACCCAATTGACCTATAATCCCTGTACATTTAATGGGGTGGGGGTTTGGAAACTGGAACACTCAGAGAAAACCCACGCAGACATGGGGAGAACGTACAAACCCCTTAAAAGTCAGTGCAGGATTCAAACCCAGGTCACTGGCACTGTAACAGCACTGTGCTAACAGCTATACTAACCAGTTATGGAGAACAATCAAGTACTATCTCAGGAAGGACCTAGACACACTTCAATTTGCCCATCTTCACAACAGGTCAACAGCAGATGCCATCTCATTGGCCCTCTACTGGACCACAAGCAAACTTGTGCAAGGTTAGGATCCATTGATTGCAGTTCAGCATTTAACAGCAAAACTAATAATCAAAGCGGGATCTGGGACTTTTCATCCCTCCCACAAGATCTTCAATTTGTTCAGCAGATCCCAATCAGGAGACCAGCCCAGGAATGCACAAGGCTGAAAAAAAAGAAAAGCAGCAGCAAACATAGCTAAATCCTTCATAAGCACCAACCTTCTGTCCATTGAAAGCATCTAATGACTCCTCTCACTCTCATCCTGCTGCTCCATTCAGAGAGAAAGTTCAAAAGCCCTAACCACTAATTACTCCAGGACCATCAAAAGATCCATCTGTTCTACTGAGATCATTTTTTTTCTTGTACTAACTGCAACTGTGAATATTATCTATTTTTATTTATTATCTTTTTTCTGTCTTGCATTTGTGGTCATTTAATTTTTTTTAAATATTGTAGTTGGTGTACCTTATGTATCTGTTGCCTGCAACAAGAATTTCAGTATATTGTACCTATGTAAATGCAATAAACTCACATTAACCATTCAATTATATTGTCTACTTCATTGCACAGGCTACATTATTTGCATACCAGCCACCAAACTCCTGAAAGATAAACTTGATTGAGCACCATCCACAGCAGAAAAAAAATCTACTTGATGGAGAGGAAACAATTCAAGGATGCTCTCAAGCATGCTGGGAAATGTACAGCGTGTCCATCAACTCTTGGGAACATCTGTCCTACAAAAGGGCAAGATGTTGCAGCAGTTTTGGCCACGGCCCCAAGAGCCTCGACTTCCTTTATCAGGATATGGAAGCCCATCAGACCCGCCAATCACCCATCTTCTGAGAGTTCAAAAGTAGAAAGAAAGACTTCTACCATTTTTTTTTTACTGATCAAAAATTAGTTTGTATTTTTCCATCAAAATTACTGAAAAAATGAACTAGTCAGTAGTTTTAATATGCACCATATTTCCTATGTTTAATCCAAATTTTAAATCTTATTTAAATCTGATTATGCCAAAAATATTCTTACATTGGTTCCTTGTTACTTCTTACTGTACAATGTTTTAATTTAAAAATCTCATTCTACATTTCATGCATCTTTCATTTCACTGCAATCATTTGTAGCTTTATGCGCAACTTACAACACTGAATATCGAAGTCAAAGATAAGGAGCTCCTCATTACATTAAAGGCATTGATCAGTTTGTTTGCCCTGCATTATTTCTGAAAATTTCAATACAATTCCAGTCAAAATTTAACCTCCAATCTCTGAATATCGAAGTCAAAGATAAGGAGCTCCTCATTACATTAAAGGCATTGATCAGTTTGTTTGCCCTGCATTATTTCTGGAAATTTCAATACAATTCCAGTCAAAATTCAATCTCTGGTATTTCTAAATTGAGCAAATTACATCTGTTCCAATATTAATCAGTGATATGTACATTAATGAAATTAAATGGCCGCAGATTTTTTAAAAGTTGAACAAGTAATTCAGGGTATAAAAGCATTAGCTCATACATTTTCATTTGTGCTACACAAATCATACATTTTTACAGGATAAAGTGAGACAGTATTCACATTAATTCAATACTGAAAAAAATCCTGTAACAATGAAAAATATCACAAGCTGAATACAATTTTAGATGAAGCTAAATTCCTACCCTGAAAGACAATACACAATAAAACTGTCAATTAGTTCATAAATTTATGCATTTGTGAAAGAAGTATTCAGTCACATACCATGTTTTGCACCATTAGGGAAGTATGAGGTATAGTTTAACAAATTTAATACAAAAGAACCTCCAAAAATGTTGGAACATTAAGACCACTCAAAAGAACATTAATGAAGAAATTGAAACTTTCTTTCCAATTTCATTGATTTTACAAATACAGTACTGAGGCAATGCTACCATTATCTGGAAGGTAATACACATTCAATTCATTGTGGTTTAATCATCTTTCAATGAAGGGCTGTTTTATCTTTGTCATAACCTACCATGTTGTATTACAATCATACATAAAATTTTCAGTTTACAAACTTGGTACAAAAATTAAAGGGGTGAAATTATTTGTTGGTCATTACTTATCTCAGTATTAGCAACTAGATGTACTCACCCCCACATGCTCCATTTATTCAACATACATGATATTGAATATACAGAGGCAGTGAGTGGAGTGGCCATACTCGTACATTTATTGAGAATGACCAAAGATTTCCAAACTAAACATTCCAACACAGAATTGTTAACAAGATACAAATAGGCTGCAGCCCCCTAATGATTTAACAATAGTTTCTTTTTTAAATTCTATAAACAAAATATAAAGGATAATAACAATCAAAAACAATTTCAAAATTACAGTAGTGAACATTATTTCATGTGCAAGAAACATAACTCACATGGATTTTTCCTGGTATAAAAAGACAGATTTTGTGCCGCTTCTTAAATGAATCAGCCTGAAAAGTGATCGCTTCACGTGTGGTCAAAAGCTCGTTATCCAGTTAGACCATGTGCAAATTAGAGCAGTTGATATATTCACATTTGCTTAGGAAATGTCCAGGGAACCTTCAGGAAACAGGCAATTCATGACTAATGAATTGTTTCAATCTTTCAAGGTACTGTGCATAAAGCTCAATGTCATTATGCCCTGCTCCCTCGACCCAGAGGGGTTCCACTGCTCTTGGACATTGCTCGTACATTGCAAGACCATGTGAAAAATCAATCACTTCATCCTCAGTACCATGAATTACCAGCACAGGTGAAGCTACCTTGGTTATCTTGTCAATGCTGAAAGAGATGAAATAAAGTTTGAAAAATAAATTCAATAATGCAATAAATGAAGTATTTAAAAACAACCAATTTTCATCAATGCATTAGTAAAATAGTCAAAAGATGAAACACTCCATTTTGTTCAGAATTATTTGCTAGAGCCAGTCCTGGCTCTGAGGTAACCATAGAGCATTACAGCACAGAAACAACCCATCAGCCCTTCTGGTCTGTGCCAAATTATTATTCTGCACCCAGTCCATAGATCTCCATACATCCAAGTTTTTCCTAAATGTTAATATTGAGGTGGCATTCATCACTTCAGCTGGCATTTCATTCCATACTCCCACTACTGTGTGAAGAAGTTCCTCCTTATGTTCCCCCTTTCACCCTTAATCCACATCCTCTTGTTTGTATCTCACCTAACCTCAGTGAGAAAAGCCTACCTACATTTATCTATAACCCTTATAATTTTGTAGACCTCTATCAAATCTCCCCTCATTCTTTGACACTCCAGGGAATAAAATCCTAACCTGTTTAACCTTTCCTTGCAAGTCCAAGCAACATCTTAGTAAATTTCTGCACTCTTTCAATCTTGAAAGATTTTAGCAATAGGTCATTATCATCACATACAAATTACAGCTCGAGGCTTACGTAGAGAGGGGAAGTAGTGAAGCCAAGAATTAATCAATCATGCATACAGAACAAAGTGTGGATGAGAATGAAAATGGAGCTGCTCAAGGATAAAGGAGGCAACATGTACCTGGAGGGGGAGGAGGCTGGGGAGGTCCTAGATGAATACTTTGCTTCAGTATTCACAAGACATTGTTCAGAGTGAGGCTTGTGTGTTGGACAACGTGGCGATTAAGAGGAAGTGTTGGGGATGTTCTTAAAAACATCAAAATTGATGTCCCTGGCACCAGACGTGATATACCCCAGTCTGCAGTGGGAAATGAAGGAAGAAATAGTTGGAGCATTAGCTATGATCTTTGGCTGCAGGGGAGGTTCCAGAGGATTGGTGAATGGCAAATGTTTGTTTGCTATTGTTTAAAAAAAGTAATAGGGAATTATAGTCCTACATCAGTGGTGTGCAAACTAATGGAGAGGATACTTAAGGATAGAATCTATGAGCATTTGGAGAAGTACACTCTACTCAAGGATAGTCAGCATAGGTTTGTGAAGAGAAAGTCATGCCTCATAAGCCTAATTGAATTTTTCAGGAGGTAACAAAAGAAATTGAGGACAAGGCAATAGATGTGGTCTATATGGTAAGGCATTTGACATGATCCCCCATGAGAGACTCATTCAGAAAGTCATACGGCATGTGATCCATGAAACCTTGGCTGTGTGGATTTTTAAAAATTGGCTTGCAGGTAGAAAGCAAAGAGTAGTAGTGGAAGGAAAATATTCTTCCTGGAGGTCAGTAACTAGTGGAAAACCACAAGTTTCTGTTCTTGGACCCCTGCTCTGTGATTTTTATAAATTATCCAGATGAAGAGCTGGAAGAATGGATCAGTGAATTTGCAGATGATGCAAAGGTTGGAGGAGTTGTGGATGGAGCTGAAGGTTGTCAAAAGTTACAAGAGGATATAGACAGGATGCAGAAATGGGCAGAGAAGTGCCAGATGGAGTTCAATCCAGATCAGTGTGAGGTGAAGCATTTTGGAAGGACAAATCAGAAAGCTGAATACAAGGTTAATGATCGGTTACTTAAGAGTGTGGATGAATCCAAATCCATACATCCCTCATGGTTAAGGCGGCCTATGGGACGCTGGTCTTCATTAATAGTGGGATTGAGTACAAGAGTTCACGTTGCAACTCTCTGGTGAGACTACACAGAGTATTGTGTTCAGTTCTGGTCACCTCATCAAAGAATGTAGATGCTATGGAGCGGGTGCAGAGAAGATGTACCAGGATGTTACCTGGATTGGAAAATGTCTTATGAAGCAAGGTTAGCAGAGCTGGGACTTTTCTCTTTGGAGCGTAGAAGGATGAGAGGAGACATGGGAATCTACAAGATTATGAGAGACATAGATAGGGTAGGAATAGCAAACACCAGAGGACACAAAGTGAAGGGAAGGACATTTAGGGGAGACATCAGGGGTAAAAATTTTTTTAAATGCAGAGAGTTGCGGGTACCTGGCATGCCTTGCCATGGATGGTGGTGGTGGCTGAAACATTAGGGGCATTTAAGAGACAGGAACACGCATGGAAGAAAAATAGAGGGTTATAAAGGGTTATAGTTTAGTACTTTAAAAAAATGGGTTGGCACAACATCGAGGGCCAAATGGCCTATAATGTGCTGTGGTGTTCTATGTTCATATTCCTATGACAGAGCAGGCTTGAAGAACCATTGTTCTACACTTGCTTCTTTCATTAACTGTAGAATACCCAGCAGCCTGCTTGATTATTCAGTAAGATTATAGCTGATTTGTAATCCCACCTGTTGCCCAGTAACCTTTCACCTACTTGCCTATCATGAATCTATTGATCTCTACCTGTACTGTAATAAAGATTCTACTTCCATCCCTTTTGAGGAAGAGTTTTACAGACAAAAATTCACTTTGTTCTAAATGGGTAACTATTTTAAAAACGTTATCTCCAGATCTAGTCAAAGGAAAATGTACTCTACAATAACCCAGTCAAGACCCCATTTGGCTCTTTCTGATCTGTTGAGTATATAATTTGTTGCTTTTATGTCAGAAGATAGGATTCACGCATTTCAGTATGTAATTCACACTGACAATCTGCCAAAGAATACAGCCACATACTATTTAAAAAAAATTAGGTTACTTTCACCCCTGCTCAAATTTCTGTTCAATTATCGTCATGCCAATCCTGCAACTTAGTTTAAAGTTCTGAAAATGGCCTTGCTTTACAAATTCTTTAGTAGTTTAGAGTCCTGTTATAGTTAATAATGCAAATTCATTAGTTCCTTGTTGTGTCCAAAAATGAAGCAATGAAAATGTCTGAACAAAGTCAATTATTATGTTCAATTCTGAAGAAACCTGTGTTGATATAAATTACCTGATTTACAAATGCTATTGAAATGGTTTTTGAGGAAAGACTTAAACCAATTCTTGAACATGGCAGCTAATTTGCAAATTAGGGCTAATTATATTTCTGATATGAAAAAAAATCACATAACACTGGAAATGGGAGCTGCCCATTCAATCCCAAGAAATTCAGACATTAGAACAGATCTATCCCAGACCCATTTTTGACCAAAATTCCTTGGTATTTCGATCCAACTAAAAAGTTAATCACAGCCTTAAAAGTAATGGCTTCATTAGTCATTTGTCTACATCTCATTGTAATTTCCTACTTCCAATTATGCAACTTATTGCATATTCCAACTTGCTGTCATCTGCAAATTTCAATAAGAAACACTAAATCTAAATAGTGAAAATACAGTATTTGAGGTATACAATTTCTCATACCCAGCCAAATGTTGCCTGTTCAAAGGCCCACCTTTCAGTGTCTTTTGTGGAAATTGTAGTCTCTCCATGTAATTCTATGGCCTGGGACACACCAAATGCAGCAATATTCATAAGTCTACCTCACTGTTTCAAATGCCTGTGTCAGCCGATCGAAGTCCAAAGGCTGAAGGAGACCAGCGTTAGGATAACACTTCCTTCAGCCTTGTATACAAGGGCCAAAATAGCCTTAGGCCACCTTTATGCTATTCACTCACAGACATTAATTGTGAAAGGTGGCTAATGAACAACAGTAGCTGGCTCTCAGCATTATTATTAATATAATGTTATACAATTTAAATTCTATTGACAGCCAATAAATTATTTTAAAATAATTTAAGCTGTTGTTACCCCAAGAAGAGAAGGAGAGAAGGCGGGGACGGGGTACTGAACTTTAAGATCAGCCATGATCTCGTTGAATGGTGGAGCAGGCTCGAAGGGTCGAATGACCTACTCCTGCTTCTATCTTCTATGTTTCTAAGAAACAATAATGCTTGTTGACTTCTGCAAAATACCACTATATAATACACCATGCCACAATTTTGTCTACACTCAGTGGTAACTGTTTAACGTTTATTCTGCTGTTTAGGTTGGGCCCTGGAGCGTGTTTCCTTCATTCCTTATGGTGTCCGATCTCATACCAATTAAAACCCACAGTTAAACATCCTTTCACTGTCTCAGCATTTCCAAGCTGAGCACTTGCTGAGAAAATGTGTGGTATTCTGCTTCAAATAATTTCGTAGATATGCATGTTAATAAACTTCCCTTGCAATGATGCTTCCCTACTAAAATTGCTTGCCATCAATTTCTATTGATTGATAGTGCATTAAATTGACCAACACATGCTTGAAGTACTTCAATGTTCCGCAATCTGAAGTTCACTCAACTTGCGAATGAACTGTGCGACTATCATTATTTTCACAGCAGTGCCAATTCCACATTCAAACTTGTGCTTCTGCCAGAGAACGACAGAAGCTATGCTACCCTGACAAACTGTGAAAATGAATTTCATGAATCCTCAGTTTGTGACATGGAATGCATTCAAATTGTTATAGAATCCAACGAGTACTCAGTGACTATCTTTTTTAACAAGTATATAGTTTTGAATAGAGTTGGGGATGGCAACAGCAGCAGGTCAGACCAACATCACAACAACTGGCTCTGAGGTTTGACGAGGAATTTCAAAATCTAGGTGAGCACCAATGGTTAGGGGCACAGAACGACATGATGATGGCTCTCTGGTACCAGGATCAAGGATGACTGAGCAGGCATGCATTCTAAAAGGGGAGGATAGGCACCAATGACATTGGCAAGAAAAGAGACGAGGTACTGCAAAGTGAATATGGGAATGGTTTAAAAGCAGGACTCATTATACCATGTTTATAACCTGATTACTCCTTATGCCACAGAGGCAAGATAGGAACAGGAAGAAAGGGCAAATGAATGCACGAGTGTTTTGACCATTGGGATCTCCAGAGGTGACCTATGCAAGAGGCACATGTTTCTTCTGAACTGGAGAAGGCCAATATCTTTGTGCGGAGATTTGCAAGTTCTAATTAGAAAGATTTAAACTAGTCTGGCAGGGATTGAACCCAAAGTTCTAGTGTAACAGATGAGAAAGTTGAAGCAAATATGGAAGTTCAAGCAAGTCCACTGGACAGGCCAGGTAGGGGAAAAACTGAGAGGCAAACTGGATTGACATTAATGCAAGAAAACACACAAGACTGATGAACTCAAAAGCATGGATCGGGATGCAATCATGCTATTGTAGCGACCATGGAAACATGGTTGAGAGATGGGTTGGATTGGTGGATCATGGTTCTAGGGTAGCAATACTTCCAGCATGAAAGAAGTGGAGGTAAGAGAGGAGGGGAATCTGCATTATTAATTAGGAAGTATATCGTGATAGATCCTGGGGGAATTTTCCAGCAAGACCATATGAGTAAATTTAGAAATAAAAAAGGAGTAATCACTTTGATGGGATTAGACTACAGCCCCCATAAATGTCACCAGGAATTAGAGAAGCAAATATGCCAAGAGATTAGATTGGGAAGATTTTGTCCAGGAATTTTTTCTGAACCAATGTGTCGACCAACCATTCTCAATTTTTAGTCTAGCCATCTTGGGATTCTGCTAAAGTTTATGGGCCTCTTCCCTGCGAAGCACTCAAGTTTTAGTTTCTTCTGTACTTCTCATACAGACTGCACAAGAAACAAAAATAAATATTTGTTGAGGTGAAAAGGCAACAAGGATTTTACCTAAATATGCTGTGGCCCTCAGGAGAGCCCTAGGGCCCCATTGGAAAATGGCTGATGTAGACAGAAGGGCTGTTAGGAAATGAGACTGGGCAAGTGAAGGTGTATTCACTTGGACAACAGTGAGACAACACTTTAGGATTGGTGACCCAAATTCTATTAATTTCAAGATAGTCATAGAAAAGACTTAAAATTCAAATGTGGGAGAAGGCTAATTTCAATGGCATCAGATAGGAACTTGGGAAAGGCCATTTGGGGATAAAGGAACACCTGGCAGTGGTAAGCTTTTAAAAGTGATGCAAGAGTGGGCCAAAGCCAACATGTTTTTGTTAAAGTGAAGGGCAAAGCTCAAGATTTGGGAATGTTGGTCGACATCAGATAATAGAGGGTCTGGTCAGAAAAATGGAGCCATATGTCAAGTAATAGATATCTAGGATCAACTGAGTCCAAGGGATGGAGAAACACACAAGGAATAAGGCAGGGCAAGATTGAACGATGAGCTATCCATTGCAGATATGGTAAAGGAGAGTCCTAAAATAAATCACCAATATGTTACACATGAAATGGGCAAGGTCTTAAATTAATACATATTTAGAAACATGGAAAAATGCATAGAAACATGATTTCAAGAAGGAATACAGATATACTGGAGCACATTATTTTCCTCAAATGTAGAGGAATTGAAGGCCCTGAAATGTAAAAAGGTGGAATAATCTCCAAGGTCTGCTAAGGTATATCATAGGATGTCATGCAAAGCAAATGAGGAGATGGCTTGGGCCTTAGCAGAATTTTTTGTATCTTTGTTACCACAGGTGAGGTATCAGGAAACAGGAAGAAAGCTAATGATTTGACTTTATTTCAGGTGGATAGCAGGGTTAAATCAGTGCACTACAGGGCAGTGAGCCTTACTTTTCATGGTGGGAAGGTTATTTGAAGGGTTTCTGAGGGAGAGGATGCATCTGCAATTGGAAAGATTAGGGAGTGTCAACGTGGCTTCATGCGGAGGAAATCACGTTTCTCGAATTAACCATTTTTTTTGAATAGGGGAAGTTGGTCAAGGAATGGCAGTTGGAATGTAATTTTATATTTTATTTATCACACAGTAAAAGTCAATTCTGGCCATTAAAATCCATGCCATCAAATTAACCTACAACTCCGTGCATTGTGGAAGGTGGGAGAAAACTGGAGCACCTGGGGAAACAGGTCACGGGAAGAACATACAAACTCTTCATAGACATTGAATGATTCGAACCTGGGCCATTGGCGCTATAATAGCGTTGCGCTAACCATGTTGTTCTGGCAAGTGGTTGCATTTTGGCAAGTTAAACCAGGTCAGGACATATACAGTGAATGGCAGGGCCCAGAACATTGTACCCAGATACCTTTGGGTTTCCTGGAAGTGTCACGAGTCGAGGGCTATGGTATGCTTGCCTTCATTTGCCGTGGCCATGAGTAAGAATTAGAAAATCACACTACAGTTAAAACATTGGGTATGCCACACTTGAATATTGTGTGCAGTTCTGTTCACCACAATGCAAGATGGGAGGAAGCTAAAGATAGCGCTGAAAGATTGAAGGGCTTGAGTTACAAAGAGAGATTGGATTGGCTGTTTTTTTTCCCTGGAGCGAAAATGGCTGAGAGATCATGCAAAAGATGTTCATTATTATGGAGCAGCATAAGTAGGCTAGATAACCTATGCCTGCTCTTCAGAGTAGGGGGCATAGGTTTTGAAGTGCGTTGGGATGGGGGCAGAGCTGGGGGAAAAGGAATAACAAAGGATATGTGGGGGAAAAATGATCACATTAAGGGTGGTTGATATCTGGAATGAGCAGTCAGAAGTGGTGGTGGATGCAGCAACAGTAAGAATGTTTAAGCATCATCTAGACGGAGTTGAAAGAGTAACACATATTGGGATACAGAATCAGTGCAATCAAGTGTGATTAGCATGGAGTCAGTGGGCCTGTTTCCATGCTCAACGATTATGATTCTGTTTGACAGTGGGCCTGTTTAAAGTGTAGAGGTGTTAAATTACTGCACTAATAATCCAAAGGCCTGGGCTAACAATACAGAATTGTATTGAAGTACCACCGCAGCAACTGCGGAATTTAATTACATTTTATTATTAATCTAGTCTCAGAACCATGAATATGAAATATCACACCATAAAAATCTCTGCTTCAGTAAAATACGTATAGCAAGAAAATTTGCCATCTGACCTGCTCTGGCCTATTGCCAACTTCAAATGCACAGCAACAGGATTGTTGTTCATCAACACTCAGGGCTGGATTAAGCTAGTGTGGGGCCCGTAGCATATATTATCAAGGGGCCCTAAATTGCGCCAGCTGGTGCATGCACAATGAGGGGGAAGTGTGATGGGAGCACCTCTCCCCTCCCCTGAGAGTTTCTGATGCTGACCTGCATGTCCTCCATTTTGGCAGGTTTGAAATGGGTGGGTGCTGAAACGATGCTATATATATATTCAGTGATTACATCCTGGATGAAAAGTTATATTTTTTTTAAACTTCCCCTTTAAGCTTTCATATTTCCCACCAATCCAACCCCCCGAAACCCAAACAGCTGATAAAATTTCTTACATGTAGGTATCAAATTTCAAAAGTATTCGCTGTCGAAATGTGTCCCAATACTTTTGCTCAGTCTTCATTTCTTTCATTGTGTAGCGGCTATGAGATATCACACTCACGTAGTCTGTTAATAACCCCAATTAAAATCGCGATTTCACCCAATTATCACAGACTATAGGAATGTGGTATCTTGTATCTTTGTACAGCAACTATGAGATACCACACTCCCATAGTCTCTGTTAATAACCCCAATTAAAATCGCGATTTCACCCAATTATCACAGACTATGGGAGTGTTGGTATCTCATAGTTACTGCTAAAAGATGAAAATGTTTAAGTTAAACACTCAGTCTTTCATAACTCATAGTACATAAAGTAATAGAGAAAGTCGGCAAGGATTCAGCACGAGGCCCTTGAAAATACAGGGCCCGTGGCAAATGCTACTTTTGCTACTATGTTAATCCAACACTGTCAACACCTCATTTTCTGTCTGGGCATTCTCAGCCAGATGGCATTACCATTGAATTCACTGCTTTCCATTGAACCTGCTGGCCTTTGCTCTCCCCTCCCCCTTTCCTGTTCTTCTACCCACCCAGCCATCCACCTCACTGCTGCTGTCCCCTTCCTCCTTTCTCCGCCTATCATCGCTGCCTTTACCACCTCCACCCCACTCTTTTTGTTCTGATGCCTGGTGGCATTTTCTCATGTTTGGATGAAGGGCTAGCCTGAAACATCATATAGATTTTGCCTTTGCTACATAAAGGACACTGTCTGAACTGCTGAGCTTCTCCAGCATTTTGTTTTTACTCCAAAACGATCCAGTGAGAATGCAATACAAGAATAAAAATGAAACAAAGTATCAATTAAAACTAGACAGAGTGAAAATACATTACAGTAATACCCCTAGTGGGAATTATTAGATGTCGGGCAAGTCCATTTTCCGGTTGCTTGAGGTTGTGTTGCACTAACGACAAGGCAGGCTAATTTTAAACTTCCACATCTTTTACCCATTTACTTTCTGCATTTTTTTTTTTGCCAGTTGTTTGAGGCCGTCAGTTGCTTGAATTCCAGATAACAGGGGTTTTATTGAACCTTGAAGGGCTCAGGCCTGAAGCATTGGATATGTATCCTTACCTCCTATAGACACAACGAGACCTGCTGAGTTCCTCGGGCATTTCTCCTTTTTCCACTTCAAAATAAAAAGTCAGACCAGCCAGTGAAGGAGTTTTGTGTTACAAAGGGGTTGTGATATTAGAAAACCATCCAACCACATTTCTTTCACAATGCAAACTCTTTTTTTCGGACTGAACCCCATGTTATAAATGGAGATTTATTTCTATAGGATGCTTTTCTCTTCAACTGAGCCATTTTAATTGGCGATGACAAAGTGACCCATTACCATTACGCATCAGCGGAGGCCAACATTAGACTTGGGTTAGGCGGGGAAGAGGAGAAATGGACAAAGCTAAAAGAAACAACAAATTGTCAATTTTTCTTTTTAGTCACTCAATTATGTGGGGCAACAAGATATGGATATGACATCACCACACTGATTGGACAGGCTTCCTCACCACATCCTCTCCAGTCCAAAGACACGAGGACAGTCATCACAGAATGCAGCTTACTACTCTCTTCATGCAAGGGTTGTGGATTGGGAAAGATTTTAGGAAATGGGGACATCAGAGGAGGGAACAGAATTCAGGGATTGGATTTCATGGGGAAAAAAATGATATGGGAGGAGTTCAGGGGGTACAGGTTAAAGTTAAGTGACTTAGTGGAAGTGGAACAAACATCATGTCTACTGCAGCACCCCACGACACAATATGTCAAAGAATATGACAGTGCTGTCTAGGAGTTATCTGTTTACAGGTCCTCGAACTGGAGAGGGCTCTGTCTGTGACAACCAAAGCAATCAACACTGAGACATGTTATCTGAATTGCTGCACAACAGAATTGAGTGACTAAAAAGAGCAAAATTTGTTATTGCTTTCGCATTTTGCATTTATTTCCCCTCTGAATTCCACATCTCAAATATTTGGGTAGACATACATGAATTCTGTAATAGAATTTACTTAACTCAAATGATTAACACTGAGGTCAGATGTATCTTATATACTTCAATCCCATCGAGTCCACTCTTCCTTGTTTGGTGCTCCACATGAATATTTGGGAGCTGGTGTTTGAAATGGACAAGCAGTCCCACTGACTAGTCATGCAACAGACTGTCCCGGTCCAAATGACTTTGGAGCCGCTGTCCCACTGTCACACCCCGTTTTCAATTGTCTGAAAACTTGGAGGTATTACATTTAATAGCATGCTTCACTTTAGATGAAGGAATATCTAACCTTCCAAATTCTATAATGTTCAACTGACCCTCACATTTGCAGCGTTTTGTTAAGAGAGGAACTGCTGTCAGCAATCAAGTTTTACAATCCTTTATATGAAGAAACGCTTCATTTTGCCCTTGAATGGTCCGGCTCCAAGATAATCCTTCACCCTCATTTTCTGTGCTATCCCAGAGGAAATTGAAGAGAAAGTAAAACTATCAAACTGTCAAGCTACTCACTCAGCCCTCAAAAAATTCTATTAACTTTCACTTCCATTTGACCAATAGGCCTATAAATTACTTGCTTTCTTATTGTCATCCACGAGTCAAGAACATTTTGAAAATCAGATTTCCTTGTATCGTTAGATGTGGTCTCTTTGCCGTGAACTCTATAGATACAAAGTGGCTAATGTGCAAATCGGGCAATTCCCGGGGAAGGAAGCAACCAACATTAAAGAATAGGAGGGGAAAAGTGATGAGTGTAGCAGTCTAAAGAAAGCAGTGCAAGGTGAATAAATAGCACTCCAATGCACCCTACCATAACCTTCAGGAGCTGCTACAAACTGTACAGTACTAGCATGTTGAAGGCCTAAAGAGCATGCATGGCAAATCAATTGGTATTAAGCTGTAAGCCACTTGGATGTGCTTTTATTAAAGATCCACAAAATAAATTGGCCAACACTCTCTAGTTAATTAGAAAAAAGTTAATCATAGCATTTTAAGCTGATTAAAAAGATCCAGCATGCAACTGTAAACACAAGTTGCATCATTCAGGTTAATTATTTTAGAAGTCTGGAAGCTGACCTAATTCAAGTATTTAAGATGATTCAAAAATTTGATCCATGAAAAATTCTCCATTACATTAAAACTTTTTCAATACAAAGATGGGAGTTGATCTGTAAAAGCTGAATTTAATAGGTATTTCAACTCTGAGCTACAGAATCACAGGTCAGAATGACTGAGGCGATCTTGTAACAAATCTAATAAAATAACTGTTACAAAGTTTGTTATAGTTGCAACATTAATTGGTAAATCATACATCAAACAGTAGGTTCTAGCTTGCTGCCCTTGGAGATAATTAAAGCATTAAAAGAGTCTTTATTAAACAAGAACAGGTCAGAGGTAGAGCATCCTGAAACGAGCATGTCCAAAGATTCCAAAATCCTTTCACCAACTACACCATGCAAGAGTTATAAAATACGCCCATTGACCTGGATCAAAACATCATCCAAGACAAAGTAACCGACTTGACCAGAATTTTATCAACCACTCCCTCCACCAGCAGCATGCACACCATTATTTATACAGCACCCTGCAGTAGCTTGATACAATTGAAGTGAATCACCTATTTCACAAGCATTGGCTTCAAAATTCAGATGGTTTTCAATGGACCAGTTTTGTGAAGTAGTTATTCTGCTGTCAAATCTCTCAGAAAGTGGTTTTTAAAAAAATAATGACATGTCTTTTTAGGGAACAGGTGCATTTTCTGATTGTGCTTGGAAAATAATACATATAACCCTTAAGAGAAGAAATTCTGATAAAGCTGCATTAAAAAGGGAAGTAACTACCACCATGGAAAAGGGCTGAGCTACACCATAAACCCACAATAATAAGCTGCATCATTTTTGTTCCATTGTATTTTTTTCCCCATTTGTATGCAAACTAAAGCTGCAACTTTACGAATAAAGAGAAACACAGAAGCTGCAATCTTGGCTAGACAAAAACTTGCTGGAAGAACTCAGCAGGTTGGATAGCAGGCATGGGTAGAATCAGAACACTACAGAACAAAAACAGGCCCTTTCGGCCTTTCTAGACTGTCAAAATTTATTTTAGTCAGTCAACATTTCTGGTGTGAACCCTTTATCAATAGGATAGATAAAATTACTACATAAATAAAGGGGCAAGCAGCTGGGGGAGAGGCCTAGGGGTGATAGAGTAGAAGACAAAAGGTCTTGGCAGATATAGGTGCTTTTAAACAACTACATCACACATGTCAAACTCTGGCCCACAGGCCAAATTTGGCCCGCGATATAATTATATTTGGCCCGCAAGATCATATTAAATATATATTTGGCCCGCTGGCCGCCGCACCAGTATAGCGCATGCACACTGAAGGTGAAAATGAAGACGCCGGAGGTGTGGAGGGATCTCAGAGTCCTGAATCCCGTGGATCGGAGCGCCACACTCAGTCCGCCCGGCTCCCGGACACACAGACGCGGCTGGAGTTGGGGACCATCCTCGCTGGGTCTGCGCTTCAGCGGCGACGCCGGACTGAACGTCTCGTTGGCGATGCCTTCCCCCTCGCTCCGTGCGCGGCGGACCCTGCCTCCCGCTCCTTTTGTTGGAGACAAGCCCGGCGCCGTGGAATCGCAGTTTAATCCCTCTCCAACCATGGGAGCGGGGTGGGAGCAACGCGCTCTTCTCAGCCAATTCCTCCACCGCCCGGACACCGGCGTTTCAACGGGGGGGTTCGGGTGCCTTCGTCAGGCGACCGACCTGTTGGTCCAAGACAAGGGGAGAGCGTACAAACTCCACACAGACAGCACCTGAACTCGGGTGAACGTGGAGCTGCGACCCCACATTCCACATCAGGACTGTGTGTAAGATTGGGAACAGTGAGACGGAAGCTTATTTTGTTCCTGTGATTTAAGCCTTTCTTGAGGTGGGGGGGTGGGGGTCCTTCTCTGACCACTTGCCTAAAATTAATCTAATCAGATGTGGAGTTACCACAATACAACAGTTCTCAACCTTTTTCTTTCCACTCGCGTCCCTGTGCCATTGGTGCTCTGTGATTAGTAAGGGATTGCTTAAGGTGGTCTGTGGGTGGAAAGAAAAAGTTTGAAGACCACTGCTTTAATCATCCCTCATTGACTCGTCATGTGCACGGTTTCAGATCTCCAAAGGTAATGGGCCAATGACAATGAAAGAGTTTATCCAAAACTATTATTAAACATTTATTTTAATAAGAAAAAGTTTAACATTACATATGTTGAAAGGAGAGAAAACATGCAGATGTTGTTGAAAATTTTTTATAAATATTTAGTTCGGCCCTCGACTTAGTCCAAGTTTTTAATTTTGGCCCTCCGTAAATTTGAGTTTGACACCCCTGAACTACATGGACAGTTCAGAGGTAGAATATCGTGCAACGAGCAAGTCACATCCCAAGATTCCAAAATCTTTTTCACCATCTACAAGAAGCAAGAGTCATAAAATACTCTCACTGGATAAGTACAGGACCAAAACACCATCCAAGACAAAGTAACCCACTTGACCAGAGGGTTAGGGTGGGGGGTGGTGAAACCGGAGAGCAAGAGTGAAAAATAAATTCAGGAGTAGGTAGAGATGGAAAAAGTGGAATCAGGCGAGATAGGGGTCACTTTAAATTAGGACAATGTTCATGCCATTAAGTACAAGGCTGTCCAAGAGGAATATGATGCATTGTTCCTCAAGTTTACATTTAGTCTCATTCTGATAATCAAGGAGGCAGACATCACTGTAGGAATGGTTGGGACAATCAAAATTTAGTACAGAAAGCTCAAGTTTAGATCCACAGAGTGCAGGTGCTCAGTGAAATGGTCTCACAATCTGCGTTTAGTCTCACCAATTTGGAGAAGCCCACACCGAGTACACTAGACCTTGTTAAAGGACTTCCTAAAGTCCAACAACATCCACTGCCCTACCCTCAACCATTGTTGTCAACTTCTCAAAAAACTCAAATTGGTAAGACATGACCTGCCCCTCACAAAGCAATGTTGACTGCCCCTAATTTGACCATAACTTTTGAAAACACAGAAATCCTATTACTAAGTGGTAAAGCACAAAAATCTGTAGACACTGTGGTTGAAGTAAAAACAGAATGCTGGAGAAACTCAGCAGGTCAAACCGTGTCCTTTGTAATAGCAACAGTAGAGATACGTAGGTATTTGATAAAGGGGTCAAGCCCGAAACAACAGTTATAGATTTTTACCTTTGCTATACAAAGGAGACAGTTTGACCTGCTGATTTTCTCCAGCATTTTGTTTTTCATCCTATCGCTAGTTTCACCCCTGTAAGGCTGACTGTTCTACAATTTCTTAAGAATATCCTTTTACCCCCCTCTTAAACAAAGGCACAACATGAGCCACTCTCCAGACATCTGGAGCATCTCCTGAGGATACAAATATTTTTACCAAGACTCTACCAATCTTTTCGCTTGCCTTTTTAAAAAATTTTTTTCAAAAATCTACTCATAAAATTCTCAAAATATTAAACTTTTTCTTACAAACAAAAACATTCCCTCCCTCCCCCTTCCATACATACAAATCAGCACACTGACAGCTTACATATCCTTTAAATATAGAGAATACAATTGGGAAACCACATTTCTATAGTTGCATATATAGTCTTTCATTACTGTATTTGGGCCCCTATGAGGTCCAGGTATGGCTGCCAGATCTTTACAAAAATGTCATATTTATTCTTTAAATTATGTGATTTTTTTCCCCCCATTAGTATACAGCTGTTCACTTCTGCAGTCCATCGTGCTATAAGTAGAAGGGAGTCGGACTTCCAAGTGATCGCAATACATTTTTTTCTATCACCAGTGCTTTTTTTTTTATATAAATGAGATTTGATTTTTATTCAACCTTGCTTATTCCCATAAATTGACCTAGTAGATATAGGTCTGGGTCACCCATGAAGGCCACTCCTGTTATCCTGGTTAATTTTTCTGTGATGTCTTGTCAAAATGTCCTCACCTTCACACATGGCCATAGTATGTAAAAAAAGGTTCCTGTCTCAGTCCCACATTTGAAACACATTTTTAATCTATTTAATTTTTGTGGGGTAAAATATAATTGGTGTAAAAAATTTATACTGAACCAATCCATAATCTTGCATTTATAGCTGACGTTATGCTGTCCCTACACCAATCTACCAGCTTCTTCCTGAAATCACCACACCCAAGTCCGACTCCCACCTTTCTCGACCTCAATCCTAGTTTTGCACTTTCATTCTGGAGAGCATAGTACATTTTTGGTATAAATTTGGGGATATTCCCCTTCAAGACCATTCGCTTTGATTCCCCAATTTCAGGTAGGGTCAACATTGGTCCCCATCTTCAAGCTGAAAAAAAAAGAAGGTCCCATTGACCACCCCATATTTGTTTTAATTGTTCAAAGGACACGAGTTCTTTCTGTGTAGCAGTTTTTAATACATCTTGTACGTTTGTCATGCCACAAATTTATTATTCTATTGCCTATATTAATAGGCAATAAAATATTTTTACATAGTAGTGCTTTTATTGACATCCTTACTTTTTTCCTATACATTCATTAATTTCTTGCCATGTTCTTCAATGAAGGCGGCTGTGAGAAATCTAGCCTGTGCAGCTAAGTAGTATTTTTCTAAAATCTGGAAGTCGAAGTCCTCACAGTCCATAGTCCCATATCAGTTTTTCCACTGCAATTCTTGGAATCTCATCGTTCCAGGAATTGTCTAATATGATTGTTTAGTATTTTAAAGAAGTTTTTAGGTGACAGAATAGGGAGTCTGGTCATCACTTCCATTTTGACACAAATAACCCTTCCCACTAATCAGTAAGTCTCTCCATTTCTGCAGGTCCCTTTCTATCTTCCTAAGCATAACTGTGTAAAAATGTGTTATTGCCTATGAACATAGGCAATAGAATATTAAATTTGTGACATGACAAATGTACCATATGTATCAAAAACTGCTACACGGGAAGAACTCGTATCCTTTGAACAATTAAAACATAAATATGGGGTGGTCAATGGGACCTTCTGTTTTTTTCAGCTTGAAGATGAGGACCAATGTTGACCCCACCTGAAATTAGGGAAGATAATTTATTTTGTACAGATTTTGTAAATTGTTGAGTTGTTATTCCAAGATATTTTATTCCATTTGTCTTCCATTTAAATTGACTTCCTTTTTGGTATCTTTTGTATTCAAAATTTGTTAGTGGCATAACCTGATACCCTTCCATATTTTTTCTAGTGTTCCTTGTAAAATATTGTTCCAAAGATTTAGCCGGGTCTGTTGGGCATCATAGCAAATGGATTAATGTTATGTTCTTCTTGCCCATCTTCACTTGTCTCTTTTAATATGAGAGGATACATCCCATCAGGCCCAGGCCACTTGTCCACCTTAATACTCCTCAAAAGACATGACATCACCTCTTTCTAGATCTAAAAGTGTCCCAAAACAGGAGCCTTCTCCACATTATGTAGCCAATTATGGTCCATGTCCCCATCTCCTTGGAAAATACCGATTCAAATTACACATTTAGTACTTTGTCCACTTCCTCTGACTCAAAGCACAAATTTCCTCTTTGACCTGAGTGATTCTGGTCCCTTTTGCCCTTTCGAATGGCCTGCTTGAGCTCTTTCCCGCAATCTTTATATTCCTCTATGGCCCTTCCTGAACCTTACATATGCCCCTTTTATCTTCTTCACCAAATTCATGTCCTCACTCTTCATCCAATGTTCTCTACCTTGCCCTCCTTCTCGTTCCTTTGCATTGGAACATGACATTCCCAGTCTCTAATTAGTTGTCCTTAAACACTGAGCCTCAAAGCCAGTTGTGTTGCAATTCTGATAGGTCATCATTCACAGTAGTATCCAAAGTAGTACACTTGTTACTGAAGGTAATGGCCACACAGAAATCTACACTGTCTGCCTTAATGGTCACCTAGCTCCCTGTAGGTGTCACCATACCTGCAATCTATGGCCTTCCCAGTATCTTGGATGATCCCAAGTTCTTCCAATTCCAATACACAGTGATTGAGGGGCTGCAGGTGGATGCAATTCCTGCAGTTGCAGTCCCAAGTGACACTAGAAATCTCCCTAATGTCCCATAAGCAAACCTCTGCTCTGACTGATATTCTCACTGCACTGAGGTAAAGACTTTACCTGAGTTCCCTCTGCTCAACTCTCTTATCAAACTTTCAAGCCAAAGCCTCAGCACATGTCCCGTTTTGGATACTCCCGAGAGGACTTTTCAGATGATAGCAGCAGCAGCCAGGTTATTTCAAAGACAACCAGCTCGGAGGCTCAGTGGGGAAGGGCAGTCAGGTTGAATGATAGTGATAGGTGATTGCATTGGCACAGGCACAGATAGGCATTTTTGTGGCTCCAGGAGACTCAGGATACTGCGTTGCTTCCCTGGTGCCAGGATGTCTGAGTAAGGGATGTTGTAAAGCAGGGTTTCCCAACCAGGGGTGTGAGATAGCATTCCAGGGGGTGTGAGATAACATTTCAGTTTTTTTAATAAATCCATACTCCTTCAATTTGGATAATATGTCGGATGATGAAGAGCTGAAGGAAAATCTTATTGAACTGCGCACAAATTGTGTTCTTGAAATGCAGTTTGAAAGCAAAACTTTGGAACAACATTGGTGTTCGGCAATGGACATGTTTCCAAGACTTTGCAAGAAAGTACTAACTGTGCTCATCCCAGTCGCGACGACATACTTCTGCGAGTCTGGATTTAGTGCCCTTTTGTCAATAAAAATCTAGAAATCACTTGGGTGCACAGGCAGATGTGTGGATTGCCATCGGCAATAAAGTGCCACATTTTGAAAAACTCTTAAGCAATAAACAGGAACAAAAGAGTCATTAAATTTAAATTGGCTTATGAACATTTGAACATTAGTTCTTTAATTTTTTTTTTAAAGAAATTTCAAGCATGGATGAAAATTTAAATTTTTTGTAGGAGTTGTGCAACTTTTAATTTGTTGTAATGTTTTTTTTCTTTTCCATATATTTCATTTTTGTTTATACATTTTTAAAAATTGATGATACAAATTTGTTTTGTTCACCTTCATTCTTAAATAAATTATTATTTTAAGGGGTGTGAGAACATATAAAAATTTTTTAGGGGTGTGGGACATAAAAAAGGTTGGGAACCACTGTTGTAAGGGGAGGGAGAACAGCACGAGGCCATGATCCATATTTGTACCAGTGATATGGGTTGGAAGGAAAATGTGGTCCTGTAGAATGAGCTCAGGGAGCTAGTTATTGTTTCAAAAGCAGATTTTTCAAGGTTGTAATCTCAGGCTTGTTCCCCCTGCTATGTGCCAGTGAAACAATAAACTGGAAGATAGTGCAGTTTCAACACTATATCATCCTTAATCACTTCCACTCTCAAAGTGGCCATTCTGCTATAATTACTCCCCTATTATTGGCTGATGTGCCTCCAAAGAACCAATCATAATTCGGCTCCTTCTCCTTCTTCTGACCAGTCTCCATTTTAAAAGATTCCCATCACCTAACGCTCGCTCCTCCTCCAACTAATTGTTCTGCTGTCCACTAGACTAATTTTAAAGGTACTTTGTATCAATGAAATTTTTTTAGACTGATTATTTTCATCTTTGCAAAGCAAGGCAAAGACAGACTCACATTTACTATTGCTATTCCACGAGCAGTAATGATAAATTGATTTGATATCATACTTAATAAACATTAATGTTTGCTTGCCCAATTTCTATTTTCCAGAGAATGTTAAACAAAGCACAACAAGTTATTTTATTCAGGAAAAATAATTGAGAAATCTTCTGCTTTTAAGTCCATGCCTACCATTTTACAAAAAAAACCCCAAAAAAGTAATTTTGGAAACAAATTTTCTTGATCTTGGTAAAATGTATTTTTGAGCATATGCATGCTACTGGATGACATACCTGTACCTAAAAGGAGCAAGGGAAAGGAAGTGGGAAATTACTTGATTGATTAAATGCATTTCTGTGATTGAAATGTAATTGAACCAAAGAATTCATTTTTGTAATGCCTTAAAATGGCATGGAAATAAACATGACAAAACATTGGGTACATTAGCACATACCCAATTTTCAGTCTTCTCTGGATAACTTTTATCAGTACGTACCTTGGAAATGGATCAAAACAGTAAGTTTTCCTGGTATCAGGAAATGCCACACGCAAACCAGACATAAGAGGTGAATGGAGGATAACAGCTGCACATTCATATCGGGATGCAAGATCTACTGTAGGAACTGTGCCAATACTCTGACCATATAGAATGATGTTCTCTGGACTAACACCATACCTAAAAGAAAATACAGAAGGCTCAGATTTGAAGTAAAACACAACTGTATCAAGTTTAAGAGCCAAGAGATAATGTTACAGCTTCATAAAACTCTGGTTAGCTTGCACTTGGAGTATAGCGTTCATTCCTATCATGAGGTGACCAGAACTGATGTAGATGTTTTAGAGAGGGTGTAGAGGAGATTTACTTGGATTGGAGAACATGTCATATGAAGCAAGGTTGACAGAACTAGGGCATATCTCTTTAGAGCAGGGTGGGGGTGCGAGATAACATTTCAGTTTTTTTTATAAATCCATACTCCTTCAATTTGAATGGATGAAAATTTAATTTTTTTGTAAGGTTCATGCAACTTTTAATTTGTTGTAATTTTTTTCTTTTCCATATGTTTCATTTTTGTTTATTAAAAATTGATTATACAAATTTGTTTTGGTTACCTTCACCTTTATTCTTAAATAAATTATTACTTTAAGGGGTGCGAGAACATATTAAAAATTTTTAGGGGTGCAGGGCATAAAAAAGGTTGGGAACGACTGCTTTAGACCGATAAAGGATGAGGGGTGACTTAATAGAGGTGTACAAGATTAGGAGGGGCTTGGACAGGGTGGACAGACAGTACCTTTTTTCTGAAGCAACAATAGCAAATGCTCTCAGTTTAAGGTGAGAGGAAGGAAGTTTAGGGGAGCTGTCAGAGGTAAGTGGCAAGAGTAGTGGGTTCCTGGAATCATTGCTATGGTTATGAGCCTATTCAAATGCACAATTTCTTCCAATTTTCCCTTTTTAGGGGCCATAACTACCATATAATACCATTTACTGTCGGTCAATTTCTTTATATTCCGAACTAGCCACCAATAAACAGCCCACAGCTATTGTATACACCTATGGACAAGAGGAAGGTAGGGATCTCTTAAGGTTCCATTTCAATGTCTGGCAAGAAAGGTAATTGAAGGGAGGTTTAAAAAGAAAACCCTACCCCTTGTTTTCCCTTATCTCTCTAGCCCCATTTCTCCTACTTTCCTGCTTTTTCTTCTCCCCATATACTCTCTACCTGCTTGTCACCCACACCTTCCTTTCTCCAGCCACTGCCCCCTTTCTCTTCTACTATTGAGCCTTCCTCAGCAGTCCACCTCTTCATCCTGTCATCTCCTAGCTTCTTATTTTCTTTCCATTTCTCCCGAACAATTGGAGATGAATAATAAATGTTGACAAGTGTCAGCAATAGCCACAACATAAACAAATGTAAGATCATAACATTGCAAGTACATTCAATGATCTTTGAAACTGTAGCTCAATATTTTTATAAACCATGGGATGGTATCTTGCACAAAGCCCAGTCTTTGTTCCACGATCATCATATGCAACAGAAATGGAACATCACCCCCAATCCCTTCACCAGTTTCACCTGCCCTCATCTGCTTGAGCCCTAATTTCTTTCAGCCAACCAATGATCAAACACGTGGCGAACAACCTCATGATCCTGTCACCTCACCCAACACCTTTCGTCCACCAAGACTGCATCCCATGAGACCCCATCCCAGCGCCACTACGTCTTGAGCAGTTCGTTATCCCAACTCAACACTGCATCCCTAAAACAGATCCTCGCTTCTAGCACCCATCTCTTAACCCGACACTGCTACCCCACAAGCCTCTTTTAAACACCTCCCCCCATCTCTTTCAATATGCACCTTAACCCCATCTCAAGCAGTGAAAGCAACAGCCCCAGGTTCCTTCCCTCCAAGTCCCCTCTCTGTTCCTTAACCCAACACCATCCCAATGCTCTTCATTTCCCCGCACCTAACATCTCTTCCCCATCCCATAAACTACCAACCTTTCTCCAAACTGATATCCCTGGCCACCACAACACCTTTGCTCCCACCAAACTTCAACCCTGACACCTTCACCACCACCACTTAGCCCAACACCCTAACCCCCAAACCTGAAGCCTCCAGCCCCTCAGCTCTCCAGACCCTGTCCAGCCCAGCCTCCCACCCCTACCCTCAGTCCTGCCCCCTCCAGCCCAGTTCTATCCACCCCCCCACTCCCCCACTCCCCCTCCCCGACCTGGTCCTCAGCGCCGTCCAGGCCGCGTCGATGTCGGCGTACAGGTTCTTCTCGGACGGTTTGCCGTCGCTGGCCCCGTAGCCCGAGTAGTCGTAGGAGAAGACGTTGCAGTCGATGCGGGAGCCGAGGCCGACGTAGAAGCTGGACATCTGGCCCAGGTCGACGGCGTTGCCGTGCGAGAAGAGCAGCGTGTAGCGGGAGCCGGGGGCGCAGCGGACGAACATGCAGCCGATGCGGCGGCCGCGGCGGGTGCGGGCGAAGAACACCTCCAGCGAGTCGAGCTCCCGCTGCGTGTACTGCCAGTCGGCCCGCTCGGACAGGCGCAGGAGGCCGCCGCCGCTCGCCTCGCCCCCCGCCGCCACCGCGTACGTGGGCTCGGGCGGCAGGAAGGCCAGCTTGGCGGCGATGCGGCTCGGCCACGGCGGCCAGCAGAAGAGCCAGCACAGCTCGGCGAGCGACGAGCCGCTCATCCTGCCGCGTCCGTCACCCCGGCAACGGGAAGGGGGGAGGGGGGGCGCGCGCCACGCCCGGACCAATCGCGGCCGCGCCACGCCCGCACCAATCGCGGCCGCGCCACGCCCGCACCAATCGCGGCCGCGCCACGCCCGGACCAATCGCGGCCGCGCCACGCCCGCACCAATCGCGGCCGCGCCACGCCCGGACCAATCGCGGCCGCGCCACGCCCGGACCAATCGCGCCCGCGCCACGCCCGGACCAATCGCGCCCGCGCCCCGGTGACGACAGGTGGTGCCCCGTCAGGCCCCCGACCACCACCCGATCATGGCCGTCGGTGCGGAGGGTGGTGGATTGGAACGAGATTTAATCAGCGCAGACAGGTACCTTTAGAGGGAGAATCTCCACGGGCAGCAAGTGGATCTGCTCCTGATGTTCAACCAAACGCCTGCACGGTGTTAACGTGATCACGAAACCAGAGGATCTCAACCCTATTCTTCTCACGCACACACCACCTGGTCATCCATGACTGACCACAGGACACCAATGGCAGTGGATCCCCACCTGGTCATCCCTTACTAAGCACAGGGCAGCAATGGCAGTGGTTCCCCACCTGGTCATCCCTTACTAAGCACAGGGCACCAATGGCAGTGGTTCCCCACCTGGTCATCCCTTACTAAGCACAGGGCAGCAATGGCAGTGGTTCCCCACCTGGTCATCCCTTACTAAGCACAGGGCACCAATGGCAGTGGTTCCCCACCTGGTCATCCCTTACTGACCACAGGGCACCAATGGCAGTGGTTCCCCACCTGGTCATCCCTTACTGACCACAGGGCACCAATGGCAGTGGTTCCCCACCTGGTCATCCCTTACTGACCACAGGGCAGCAATGGCAGTGGTTCCCCACCTGTCATCCCTTACCACAGGGCACCAATGGCAGTGGTTCCCCACCTGGTCATCCCTTACTGACCACAGGGCACCAATGGCAGTGGTTCCCCACCTGGTCATCCCTTACTAAGCACAGGGCAGCAATGGCAGTGGTTCCCCACCTGGTCATCCCTTACTGACCACAGGGCACCAATGGCAGTGGTTCCCCACCTGGTCATCCCTTACTGACCACAGGGCACCAATGGCAGTGGTTCCCCACCTGGTCATCCCTTACTGACCACAGGGCAGCAATGGCAGTGGTTCCCCACCTGTCATCCCTTACTGACCACAGGGCAGCAATGGCAGTGGTTCCCCACCTGGTCATCCCTTACTGACCACAGGGCACCAATGGCAGTGGTTCCCCACCTGGTCATCCCTTACTGACCACAGGGCACCAATGGCAGTGGTTCCCCACCTGGTCATCCCTTACTGACCACAGGGCACCAATGGCAGTGGTTCCCCACCTGTCATCCCTTACTGACCACAGGGCAGCAATGGCAGTGGTTCCCCACCTGGTCATCCCTTACTGACCACAGGGCACCAATGGCAGTGGTTCCCCACCTGGTCATCCCTTACTAAGCACAGGGCAGCAATGGCAGTGGTTCCCCACCTGGTTATCCCTTACTGACCACAGGGCACCAATGGCAGTGGTTCCCCACCTGTCATCCCTTGCTGACCACAGGACACCAATGGCTGTGGATCCCCACCTGGTCATCCCTTACTGACCACAGGGCACCAATGGCAGTGGTTCCCCACCTGGTCATCCCTTACTGACCACAGGGCACCAATGGCAGTGGTTCCACACCTGTCATCCCTTACTGACCACAGGGCAGCAATGGCAGTGGTTCCCCACCTGGTCATCCCTTACTGACCACAGGGCACCAATGGCAGTGGTTCCCCACCTGGTCATCCCTTACTAAGCACAGGGCAGCAATGGCAGTGGTTCCCCACCTGGTCATCCCTTACTGACCACAGGGCAGCAATGGCAGTGGTTCCCCACCTGGTCATCCCTTACTGACCACAGGGCATCTATGGTAGTGGTTCCCCACCTGGTCATCCCTTACTGACCACAGGGCATCTATGGCAGTGGTTCCCCATCTGGTCATCCCTTACTAACCACAGGGCACCAATGGCAGTGGTTCCCCACCTGGTCATCCCTTACTGACCACAGGGCACCAATGGCAGTGGTTCCCCACCTGTCATCCCTTACTGACCACAGGGCAGCAATGGCAGTGGTTCCCCACCTGGTCATCCCTTACTGACCACAGGGCACCAATGGCAGTGGTTCCCCACCTGGTCATCCCTTACTAAGCACAGGGCAGCAATGGCAGTGGTTCCCCACCTGGTTATCCCATACTGACCACAGGGCAGCAATGGCAGTGGTTCCCCACCTGTCATCCCTTGCTGACCACAGGACACCAATGGCTGTGGATCCCCACCTGGTCATCCCTTACTGACCACAGGGCACCAATGGCAGTGGTTCCCCACCTGGTCATCCCTTACTGACCACAGGGCAGCAATGGCAGTGGTTCCCCACCTGTCATCCCTTACTGACCACAGGGCAGCAATGGCAGTGGTTCCCCACCTGGTCATCCCTTACTGACCACAGGGCACCAATGGCAGTGGTTCCCCACCTGGTCATCCCTTACTGACCATAGGGCACCAATGGCAGTGGTTCCCCAACTGGTCATCCCTTACTGACCACAGGGCAGCAATGGCAGTGGTTCCCCACCTGTCATCCCTTACTGACCACAGGGCAGCAATGGCAGTGGTTCCCCACCTGGTCATCCCTTACTGACCACAGGGCACCAATGGCAGTGGTTCCCCACCTGGTCATCCCTTACTAAGCACAGGGCAGCAATGGCAGTGGTTCCCCACCTGGTTATCCCTTACTGACCACAGGGCACCAATGGCAGTGGTTCCCCACCTGTCATCCCTTGCTGACCACAGGACACCAATGGCTGTGGATCCCCACCTGGTCATCCCTTACTGACCACAGGGCACCAATGGCAGTGGTTCCCCACCTGGTCATCCCTTACTGACCACAGGGCACCAATGGCAGTGGTTCCACACCTGTCATCCCTTACTGACCACAGGGCAGCAATGGCAGTGGTTCCCCACCTGGTCATCCCTTACTGACCACAGGGCACCAATGGCAGTGGTTCCCCACCTGGTCATCCCTTACTAAGCACAGGGCAGCAATTGCAGTGGTTCCCCACCTGGTCATCCCTTACTGACCACAGGGCAGCAATGGCAGTGGTTCCCCACCTGGTCATCCCTTACTGACCACAGGGCATCTATGGTAGTGGTTCCCCACCTGGTCATCCCTTACTGACCACAGGGCATCTATGGCAGTGGTTCCCCATCTGGTCATCCCTTACTAACCACAGGGCACCAATGGCAGTGGTTCCCCACCTGGTCATCCCTTACTGACCACAGGGCACCAATGGCAGTGGTTCCCCACCTGTCATCCCTTACTGACCACAGGGCAGCAATGGCAGTGGTTCCCCACCTGGTCATCCCTTACTGACCACAGGGCACCAATGGCAGTGGTTCCCCACCTGGTCATCCCTTACTAAGCACAGGGCAGCAATGGCAGTGGTTCCCCACCTGGTTATCCCATACTGACCACAGGGCAGCAATGGCAGTGGTTCCCCACCTGTCATCCCTTGCTGACCACAGGACACCAATGGCTGTGGATCCCCACCTGGTCATCCCTTACTGACCACAGGGCACCAATGGCAGTGGTTCCCCACCTGGTCATCCCTTACTGACCACAGGGCAGCAATGGCAGTGGTTCCCCACCTGTCATCCCTTACTGACCACAGGGCAGCAATGGCAGTGGTTCCCCACCTGGTCATCCCTTACTGACCACAGGGCACCAATGGCAGTGGTTCCCCACCTGGTCATCCCTTACTAAGCACAGGGCAGCAATGGCAGTGGTTCCCCACCTGGTCATCCCTTACTGACCACAGGGCAGCAATGGCAGTGGTTCCCCACCTGGTCATCCCTTACTGACCACAGGGCATCTATGGTAGTGGTTCCCCACCTGGTCATCCCTTACTGACCACAGGGCATCTATGGCAGTGGTTCCCCATCTGGTCATCCCTTACTGACCACAGGGCATCTATGGTAGTGGTTCCCCACCTGGTCATCCCTTACTGACCACAGGGCATCTATGGTAGTGGTTCCCCACCTGGTCATCCCTTACTGACCACAGGGCATCTATGGCAGTGGTTCCCCATCTGGTCATCCCTTACTGACCACAGGGCATCTATGGTAGTGGTTCCCCACCTGGTTATCCCTTACTGACCACAGGGCACCAATGGCAGTGGTTCCCCACCTGGTCATCCCTTACTGACCACAGGGCATCTATGGCAGTGGTTCCCCATCTGGTCATCCCTTACTAACCACAGGGCACCAATGGCAGTGGTTCCCCATCTGGTCATCCCTTACTGACCACAGGGCAGCAATGGCAGTGGTTCCCCACCTGGTCATCCCTTACTGACCACAGGGCATCTATGGCAGTGGTTCCCCATCTGGTCATCCCTTACTAACCACAGGGCACCAATGGCAGTGGTTCCCCATCTGGTCATCCCTTACTAACCACAGGGCACCAATGGCAGTGGTTCCCCATCTGGTCATCCCTTACTAACCACAGGGCACCAATGGCAGTGGTTCCCCATCTGGTCATCCCTTACTAACCACAGGGCACCAATGGCAGTGGTTCCCCATCTGGTCATCCCTTACTGACCACAGGGCATCTATGGTAGTGGTTCCCCACCTGGTCATCCCTTACTGACCACAGGGCATCTATGGTAGTGGTTCCCCACCTGGTCATCCCTTACTAAGCACAGGGCAGCAATGGCAGTGGTTCCCCACCTGGTCATCCCTTACTGACCACAGGGCAGCAATGGCAGTGGTTCCCCACCTGGTCATCCCTTACTGACCACAGGGCATCTATGGTAGTGGTTCCCCACCTGGTCATCCCTTACTGACCACAGGGCATCTATGGCAGTGGTTCCCCATCTGGTCATCCCTTACTAACCACAGGGCACCAATGGCAGTGGTTCCCCATCTGGTCATCCCTTACTAACCACAGGGCACCAATGGCAGTGGTTCCCCACCTGGTGATCCCTTACTGACCACAGGGCATCTATGGTAGTGGTTCCCCACCTGGTCATCCCTTACTGACCACAGGGCACCAATGGCAGTGGTTCCCCACCTGGTCATCCCTTACTGACCACAGGGCACCAATGGCAGTGGTTCCCCACCTGTCATCCCTTACTGACCACAGGGCACCAATGGCAGTGGTTCCCCACCTGTCATCCCTTACTGACCACAGGGCACCAATGGCAGTGGTTCCCCACCTGGTCATCCCTTACTGACCACAGGGCATCTATGGTAGTGGTTCCCCACCTGGTCATCCCTTACTGACCATAGGGCACCAATGGCAGTGGTTCCCCACCTGGTCATCCCTTACTGACCACAGGGCACCAATGGCAGTGGTTCCCCACCTGTCATCCCTTACTGACCACAGGGCACCAATGGCAGTGGTTCCCCACCTGGTCATCCCTTACTGACCATAGGGCATCTATGGTAGTTGTTCCCCACCTGGTCATCCCTTACTAACCACTGGGCACCAATGGCAGTGGTTCCCCACCTGAGGTAGTTCCTTACTGACCACAGGGCATCTATGGCAGTGGTTCCCCACCTGAATTTCTATAAATGTGTGGTGGAAAATGTGCTGACTTCTGTATCACAGTCTGGTATGGAGACATCTGCAAAAATGTAGTGGACCCAGCCCAGGATATCACAGGTAAAACATCCCCACCATTCAGAACATCTACGGGCAATGCTGCCGTTGGAGAGCAGCAGCAATTATCAAGGATCTGCACCACCCAGTGCACACTTGTTCTCACTGCTGCCATCAGGAAAAGAGGTATAGGTGTGAAGGGCTTGCTCCAACAGGTTCAGGAACACCTGATACCCTCCACCATCAGTCTCCTCAACGACAAACTCAATCAGAGACTCATTTAAGGACTTCTTCGTTGAAACTTTATTGATTTTTAAATTCTATGTATTGCACAGTCAATTTTTTTACATTTCATTATCTGTTTACAGATCTTTACTTTTTACATGTGTACATTGTGTACAGTTTTTTTTTGCATTGCCAACATATGATAAATCTGCCTCGGCCTCAGAAAAAAGAATCTCAGAGTTGTATGTACTCTGACAATAAATCTGAAGTAATCCTTTACTAACCACAGAGCACCTATGGCTCCAGTGCTGGAACCTACTCTGGGACTCCAGCTGTGTCCTGGCTTGAGGGGGGACTCAACTCATTATTACTCACCCACTACGTGATCCCACCACCAGACACATCTTCCCCTCTTTGCCTTCCACAGGGACTGCTCCCTCATCCACTCCTCCCCACTAATCGCCCCCTTGGCACTTACCTTTGTGGCTGCAGGAGATGATCCATTTGCATCCACACCTCCTCCCTCACCACCATTTGGGCCCCAAACAGTCCTTCCAAGTGAAGCAACACTTATGAATCTGTAGAAGTCATCTAATGCATTCAGTGTTCCAGTTCTGCTCTACATCGGAGAAATTGGACGCAGAGTAGGAGATCGTTTCTATGAGCACCTTCGCTTTGCTGGTATTAATGACAGGGGTATTATCTCCCAGTGACCAACCATTTCAGTTCAGTCCCCCAGTCTGGTGTCGACATGTCTGTTTGTGGCCCTCATGTACTGTCAATCCAAGCACTCTCTTCCCCTTCCCTCTGTCTCCATTCCTCCAGCTCTCCACCCCCTTCCCTCTCCATTCACAGAGCCATCCCCCCTCTTCCTGCTTGCTGGTGTGCCCTCCCTCCCTTCTCCACCTATTACTTCCTATCTGTGAAACTGTGCTCCTTCCCCTCCCCACACCCATCATTTTGTTCAGGCCCTATCGATGTATTGTTCAAAAGAATGAGATCAACCCCGAAACATTGTTTCTGTATCGTTTTCTTTGCTATATAAAGTTCACTGTTTGACCTGCTGAGTTTCTCCAGTATTGTGTTTTTATTGAAGTCATTTAAAGCTGCATTTTTCAAATCCCAGAATGAGTGGAATTTGATCATTTTTCAAGCACTAAGAATCCTAACTTCTAATTGGATACCCACCATTTTGAATCTGGATAAAGAAAATTTGGTGGATATGTCACTGAAGGTGAACAGACTTGTTTTTAAAGTAAGCAGTGCTGAATTATTACTGAATCAATATGCCTTTTAAAGACATTAATGCAGAGTTTGAATTTCCACATAAATTAGAATACTACTCTGGATCTGGTACCTCAGGCCCAGTATAGATAAGACTGCAGTGGCATTTGAATTCTGGGAAAGAATGTCTTTTATTTCTCCAGAAAGTAGCTTCCCCTAATCCTCATCTTAGGCTAGACCCTCACCAATTGGCCTCAAGCTAAAACCAATTAAAAACCTCAAAATAATGATGAACTAACAGGAAGTTGTTGAAATGTCATGGGGAAGCATTATCAGAAAATAACATCAATGCTAGCTCTTGAATCTGACACAAGGCTCTAATTTGCCTCATGGTCCTACCACTTTGATCTTGGAGATTTGAACCTTATTCTCCACTGGATCTACATTAAACATCCCCTTCTCTCTACATGAAAAAAATTCATGATCATACAGTGCCACCTTTCCTGTAGACGGCAAAATTTAACAAAACTATCTAGTTTGTTTGTTACTGATTGTACCAAATACGTAAGTACAACATGATGAGACAGTTTTCTTTTGTCCTCAGGAAAAACATGCAAACATCACATACATTCAATCAATACATATATAAAAATAAATAAATATTATTTAATAAATAGTAGAGTCTTGGTGGGTTTGTTATGAACGGTTCATTAGTCATTCAGCTAAGAAAGAAGCTATTTCTTAGCTTGGTGGTTCTGGCTCATAATCTTCTGTATCGCTTTCTGACAGGAGTAGCTGGAAGATGCTGGATGATAGGGGTCCTCAACAATTTTGCAAGCTCTCTTCAGACAACAATCCTGGAAGATCACGTCAACAGGGGAGAAGGAGACCTCGGTGATCCTCTTTGCCACTCCTATTGCCCTTTGGATTGATCCCCAATCCAATGCTCTACAGCAACTGTACCGTACTGTGCTAATAAAGCTCATGTAGAAAGTTGACAGGATGGTGGCTGGTAGCCTTGCCCGCTCAGTCTTCTCAGCAAGTGCAGTTGCTGATATGCCCTTCTGACAAGTGAGGAGATGTTTTGTGTCCAGGATAGATCACTTCTTGAGTGGTCTCTGAGGAACTTGGAGCACTCTATTCTTTCCGCTACTGAGCTATTAATATGCATTGGAAAGTGGTCATCCCTGGCCTTCCTGAAGTCCACAGTCTCTTTTGTCCATGCGGAGGCTCAGGTTGTTATTCTCACACCATTATATGATATTTTTCATCTCTTCTCTGTAGTGCGACTCATCATTGTTGCTGATGAGACCAACGACTGTTGTGTCATCTGCAAACTTTATAGACATTGTGGCCACATATTTAAAAAGGAGGATTTTAAGTGAACCAAAATGCAACTGTGGCCATAAACTGCAAACCATTATTGTAATGGTTAAAATCTGTTGTAAGGGGCACCTCATTCCTCCATTTAACATTTCAGGAAGCTATTGAGTAGACTGATAAGCATTCAAATGTGAGACATTTTGTGATTGTTTGAAAGAAAACAAAGATTTTCAGTTAAATAACAAAATCTGCAGATGCTGGGGTTGAGTACAATATACTAATTATTTTAAATTTAAAACTTAAATGTTTGAATACAGCATGGTAATAGGCTATTTTGGCCTACAAGTCTGTGTCACCCAATTTACACCCAAATAACCTACTACACCCCTGTACGTTTTGTGTAGTGGGAGGAAACCGGAGTCCCCAGACATGGGGAGAATGTACAAACTCCTTACAGAAGCTTGGAATTCGAACCCCAGTTCTGTCCCGTCCACTGTATTTGATTTATAATGCAATTAAGGTCTTGCACTCCTTTGAACTATTCTTCCAAATGGTCACAGCATTCTTTTACCTTGTACAATACAGCTTTAAAGTTAAAAAGGTAAAGGTTCCATATTGTCACATAATACTACATTTAGAATGTAACATAAATGAAATTCTTTAACTTTTGTCTACTGTAAGGCAGACAGAGAGTTTCCACTTTGTTCAGCACCCCTCACAGAAACCTTCAGCACTGGTGTTCCTGGGCTGTCTCCCCTCCAAGTACTGACCAGGCCTGAGCCTGCTTAGCTTCTGAGATCAGACAATCCAAGGTGTATTCAGGCTATTAGACTACCTCATAAATAATCAAAGCAAATAAAAATACAGTATGTTTACAGCATAAAAGAAGACCATTTGGCCTTTCAAATCCTTTGATGGGTCTATGAACAGTCCAACAAGTCCCACAATACTGTTTCCACAGTAGTAGTCTTATGTCATACAACACAGAAAGAGACCCTTCACTCTACCATGTGCATGCCAACCATTAAGTATATATCTATTCCAATTCCATTCACCAGAATTTGGTCAGTAGCCTTACGAGTATTGGCAATTCAAGTGCTCATCCACAAAATTTCTTAAATGGTCTACAAACCCTATGATCTCCAATCCCAAGTCTGCTACTTCTATTAAACAGGTTATAGACTGCTATTCCTAGTGGAAAGACCCCTTTCTGTCTACTGTATCTGTGTCTCTCATAATTTAATATATTTAAAAACAGGTCCCACTTTGCTTCCTGTGCTGCAAGGAAAACAAGGAGTGAAACATGAAAGTGCAGATGTTATGATTGTAGTAAAAACACACTGAAATGCTGGAGGATCTCAGCCAGTCTTGCAGCATCCATTGGAGGTCAAGATATATTATAGATGTTTCGAGTCTGAGCCCTTCTTCAGTAAGGAAAATAAAGCTATCCGATCTCTGCATCTAACTGAAACATTCATCAACAATATCTTGGAGAATCTCCTCTGAAGATTGTAGGAGATTGCAGACAGCCTCAAAGGAAGATTAGTTTAGAAAGCCAGATTTCAAATTTGACTACCTTTCAGTTGGAAATACTAGATTGTTAGGGATGATATTCATTGGAAGTTTATGTACTACAGACTCATTGCCTCTCCTCCAAGGCTATTTCTTAGAAGTCCGTTGGAATAGTGCATGGTGGATTGGTGTAATAACTTCCAAGCCCTTCAGTTTACTTCTTTCCACCACCATTTCAACTGTAGACTGGGCTTCCATGACAAAAACTGCAACATCCAGGGATTGGGTGGTATTTGTTGTGAAAATTGAGACACAGATCATCAGACATTGAATTAGGATTGGATCCAAAACATTTACATGGAGTTACATGCTGAAAGTTTGGGTTCTGAATATGCCAAACATTGTGAGGGGTTGCTTCATTTGCCTTACATTTCCCTTAATTTTGCCGACATGTACCAAGCATTTCATTGGTTGATCAAGCTGTGAGATTTTTGAGATGCATATCAGAGACAAATAGTCCACAATTATTCATTCAAAATAAATGACCTTTAACAGTGCAGTGTCTTCTCAATGAAGTTCTGTTTCTTTGACCTACTATTCCCGAGTGTTCTGACCACAAATATAATAATCACACATAACTTGGTCTTTCAATTGTAACGAGTAGGTTAAAGCATTCTTCTAATTCAGTTTCTTCATCCTAATGTACTCATTTTATTCTATTATACCATTTAAGTTGGTGAAGAAGTCGTGTAAATAAATATGGCAGATTCACACATATTCATGACTCCTTGATTGATAATATTGTGGAATGCATAGTTGAAAACTTCATTGCAGCATGGCCTGGTTTGGGAATTCAATTGCCCAGGAAAGCAGAAGGTAACGAATGTAGCCAGGTCCATCACAGGCTCCGACTACCCATCCATTGAATGCATCGATATGAGGCACTGCCTCTAGAAGCCAGCCAATATCATAAAGGTCCCCCATCATTATGGCCACAACCACCTATCACTGCTACCTTTGAGGAGAAGGTACAGAAACCTGAAGACCAGCACCTCTAGGTTCAAGAACACTTTCCAATAGCTATCCAATAGCTATCAGGCTTTTGAATCTCCTCTTGCTACAATAACAGGGTTGCTCCAACACTGCAAAAGGATTGTCTGAACTATTGCTAAGTCGCTTTTTTAGCACTGGGATAACTGAATATTTAATATCTATTCATTTGTATTTATTATTAAATTAAGTTACCATTGTAGTTGATTTTGGATTTTTTTTACAATGCAGCTGTAGAAGGTAAGAATCTTGGTACATCTGCACATTGTACAATATATATTCTAACAAACTCATTATCATTGTCTAAACCTTATATATAATATTGCAGCTGTCAGCGTTTTTCCACAATGTCAGCTTAAAAAAAAATTCATATAATCAATATAAATTGTTCTCTTATTTGCTTTCATGCCATGAAAATTTTTCTCTGTTCAATGAATCACCAGCATCATGTGAAAATTGATGACAATGCCCTGGAAGAACAAATTATATGATTCTGACAAACTAGTAATTAGAACAGATAAGAAACAGCCCCTTTGGGCCATCTAGCCCATGCCAAACTATTATCTGCCTTGACCTATTGAGCAGCACCCACTCTATAGCCCTCCATTCCCCTCCTATCTATGTACCAATCCAATTTTTTCTTAAATATCAAAATCAAGCTCGCACTAACCAATTCAGCTGACAGCCCAATCCACACTCTCATCACCTTCTGTGTGAAGAATTTCCCCCTAATGTTCCCCCTAAAATATCTTACCTATCATCCTTTCACCCTTTACGCATATCCTCTTGTCTTGCCTGATCTACTTGCATGTACTCTATCTATCTACACTCTTCATAATTTTTATACCCATATCAAATCTTTTCTCATTCTTCTACACTCCAGGGAATAAGGTCTTAACCGTTGTAAGGTAAAACATCATGAGATGGGAATGTGTAGGGAGTTACCCTGTACAGGGCAGTAACAAGAAGGGGAGGTGTCCTTGTACTCCTGTTAGGTAAAACATCATGAGATGGGACCGGAGAAGGAGTCACCCAGTACTAAGGAGTAACAGAATGCATCCTTGTACTTACAAGATAAGAGAGACATTGATGGATTGAGAGGCAGGAAGCTAGCAGGGAAAGGATAGCAACAGTTTTAGTCATTGGACAAGTAATGATATGATGATGTTCTAAACATGTATCCAAGGGTATAAAAAATCACCATTTTGCTGATAACGGCAGAATGCATTCTCCGACTAACTTTGTTGGTCGCAAGTGTTACAATCCGGTAATAAAGAACAAAGAACCCTGATTTCGACTCAGCCTGGTGTTTGTCTCACTCATTCATGAACAAAGCAGACCTAACAATTTGGTGACCCCGACGTGATGGGTGAGTGAACACTGGACGACGGTTTCTGTTTTTTCTGACAATCATCTCAGCCGGCTGATAAAAAGGTCCAGAGAAGCCTGTTTTAACAAAATTCTCTTTTTTTTTAAAAATCTTTATGATTGTCAGTAAGAACTGGAGATCGGACAAATTAGACGACCACAATTGAAGGTCGCATGCCAGGATTGTAACACGTAAGTGATTACAGACAAGATAAAAGTCCTTAAGGTGTTTGAATGACATTTATTAAGTGCTTCGCAAGAAACTACTAGAGTTTAAAAGTCTTTATTGTGTCGTTGCAAAGTCCAATAGAGTGAGAAGGTGGTCTATAAACAATTGAGGACCTGAGTTTTCTGCCCTAAACTGGTTATTAAGAGGAGAAATCTCCCACGTGAAGGTTGGGCTTTGAAAGAAAACAAAGGTTCAGGCTTATTGGCCTCAATTGTATCTGAGAGACTGACTTATAAATGTCCGGTAGGTATGATAATGTCTGTACACTTGAGAAGTTAAGAATTTATTTCCCCAATTCGCCGTGGTGGAATACCACAGCAGACACTAGAGACCTTGAGACAACAAAAAAAGTACTCAGGGATGCCTGCCTGGTGAACAAGAACGACGACAGAAGGCTGCGACAGCTGTGTCCGGATCAGGTAGGAGATATTAATGAAAAAGTTGACAAACTCCTAAGAGACACCCAGTTTATTCGAAATACTTTTGATAAGTTAAATGAGGGTATTCCCAACATCACCAAGGAGATAAAGTTACGTAAATTCATAGATTGGTACAGGGAAACAGGACAAAAGTATAGCCCAAATATTTGGTTTTCTAGTTGTAATTTAACTTTCAGACCCCTTTGGGAAAACAGAGAGTGGAAAACGAGCAATCAGAGTATACAGGACAGTCTGAAGTCAATTGGAGGACAAGACTTAGAGACTGTTCTTTTAAAAGATATTAGTCATCCAGCTTGCAAGGAGACATTTTTAAAAGCAATTTTCGTTGACATAGATCCCCTAAACGGACAAAAACCTAAATTAAAACAGGCATTAGAAAGCGGTCCCGCAGCTATGGCTGTACAGTTGCCTGCTAAGACTTTTGACCAAGTTATTAAGGAAATTAATCAGGAATTAGAGGAGCGAAATACCAGTAATGCGGCATTGGAAAAACAAAAAATGCTCCGAAAATGTGTAGACCGCTGGAGGAAGAGGGGTTGGTTACCCGGGGGCACTGAGATGTTCCTGACAGGTGAGGGGAACAAAAATTTTAAAACGTAGAGGCTTAGATAAGCTGGAAGAAACAAAACACAGAAGGGAAAGGAAAAGTACCTGTTTCCAGTTTCCAGCCACGAAGTGTCCGGGTTTGCTCTCTCCCTCCCTCCTTTCACCCTGCCCCCTCTCTCTTCTCTCCCCCCCTCTCTCTTCTCTCCCCCTCTCTCTCTTCTCCCCCCCCTCCTCTCTCACCCACTCCCCCTCCCAATCCCAATCTGTGGCGGTGCTGCCCTGAAATCCCCAGGTTGGGCAGGGCAGAGAAATACAATTTGGTTTTAATTTTGTGCCCACAATTCCAGCTCCGCATCAAATGGGATCCTGTTTTATCCTCTCTCCCTCCCTTTTTCCCGCACCCCCACCATTGCGGGATCAGGGCAGACATTGTGGGCTGACGTGTAGCTCACTCGAGCTGGGAGGGAAGGTAGGAGTGATAGTTCCCAGTGGTGGGAGACCCAATCTGATCCAGACCAGTGATCACAGGATGAGAACCTTTTAAAACCTTTGAAACGAAAGTGTTAATCTGAAGACTTTTCTCCCAGTGGGGCCAGTGCAAGGCATTTTCTCTCTCTATCTCTTGTGCTCTGTGTATCTGCCTCTCTATCTCTTTCTCTCTCTCTCTCTCTCTCTCTCTCTCTCTCTCTCTCTCTCTCTCTCTCTCTCTCTCTCTCTGGCACCCCAGATGGGATACTGGAGTCACGTCCCTTATATCCAGATATTGAGACACTGGGGTGTGACAAGAACTTCGGGAATAGGGACACATCAGACGAGGTACAGGCCCCTTTAATAAAAATAGAAGGGGGAGTAATAGATGTAGAGACCCCTCTGGAGTCCAAGAAAATAGAAAAGGAGTTAGAGATACAGAAATGGAACATGAAAAAGGTTCAGGATAACATTAAAAACTTAAGCAGAGATATTAATGTGCTGGGGCAGATCAGTGAGGATCAAAAAGATTTAATGGTAGGTGTATTTAAGGAAGTGGAAAAGATAACTACAACACTGTCAGGAGAAATTAAAGCTGAAGGAATGGTAATAGGAGTAAAGGATGAAAAGTGTAGTACAGATGAGGAAACGAGATACGATCCACCATGGGAGGAAAGTAAAAGGAAAAGACTCAGGAGGGAGAAAAATAGACATGCCTACCTGGACATAGTTAGAGCAAAAGAGAAAGATGTGAAACAACTAAACTATGGCCGAAAAGATTATCTTAGAGATGAACGTGACCAATATACCTTTGACCCTGAGACATTGGAAGCTGATAGGGACAGTGACAGTGACGAAGAAGAGTCAGAACAAGGTGGGATAAATAAATGCATTACAAGAGTAAAGAAGGAGCAGAAATCCCCAAAATTGAGATATCAATGCCCATTACTGATCACGGGACGGGGAACTCAAAAATATGTACCCTGGTCACGAATGGACTTAGAGAGTTTAATGAAAAAACTACCTCCGTTGAGTAATGGGGCTAGTCCATGGATTTCTTGTTTTGAGCGAGAAACCTGCCAAGAACAATTAGCACTCGCAGATGTCAGAACTATCATGATAAAATTAAAGGCAGAAGGGGCCCTGAAGCAAATAGAGAGAATTGTAAGAAGCAGTAAATTGGGGGATGAAATAGAATTTAACCCACTTCGGAATAAATTTTGGGAAGCACTTAGAGAAACATTTCCTACACCCTATAGTTTGGATGCCTTGGTAACCCTTCAACTAAAGGAAGGAGAGACTGCACACGAGTATTTCACTCGAGCATGGGACTTATGGGAAACAGGGACTGGAGAAAGACCCGACCACAGCCCCTTAGGAAGGGCTCACTTTCGTAATGGGATAATAAACGGACTACCTGCTACGGTTCAAGCAAAATTAAGGGACATTGTGGGATTAGAGACAATGTCAGAGGATTTGTGGAAAAGACACCTGACACATGCAATCAAACGACATCGTCAATCAGAGCATGCTAAGTCAGAAAGTGCGTCCCAGAAGGAGGTGGACAAGACAACCGATAAATTGGTGAGAGCCATAGAACATATAGGGGTTAAATTAGCGGCCCAACAGATAGTCCCACAGGTCATGGGGCCAGGGATAAATCCGGGACCCCAAGTAAGAAATGGTTGGGAAAGACAGCTAGGTACAATGTATAGAGGGGAACATGCAGTATGCTGGTACTGCCAAAATCCTGGACACTACCAGCGGAACTGTCCGGAGGCTGGGAGAGCAAGGGGAAAAAGATTACCCTCTATTAGAGGCTATCGGGGAAGAGGAGGAAACTTAAGAGGACAAGCAAGGGGTAGGGGTGGACATATTGATGGGCCCCAGAGAATCGGGGGGTGGCAGAGTGATCAACAAGTCCAGGCACCTCAGTGTAATGACTATATTGAGGAAGGTGCTGAATTTGATTATTGAAGGTGCCCTGGAGAATCAAAAATCACGCCTCCCTGGGAGCCACCAAAAATTTGGGGGACGGTAAATGGAGAAAAAATTGAATTTATGGTTGACACAGGGGCAGCAGTTACGACAGTGATTAAAAAACCCCCAGGGAGCACATTTTCGGGCAAAACATTATCTACAATAGGATTCTCCGGGATAAGGGAAACACAGCCCTATACAGATAACATCGACATGACATTTGGACGACAAAGGGTTAAAACGCCTGTCCTGGTTGTGCCAAGTTGCCCCATTAATTTATTAGCAAGGGACATTCTTACCAAACTAGGAATAACCATACAATGTTCTGAGAAGGGCCTTCGGTTAACATACCCAGGGGATACAATAAGAAGGGGAGGACAGTTTATAGTAATGACCCCATCTAATGCTTCAGAAGACTCTGTGGAGGTTAGTATTTTCTGGAGTCGGCTACTGTATGATGAACCAGGCCCAGGGCTGATTAAACAGTTTTTTGAGTGGAGGGCCAGTATTCCTCGGTATGGGGATTACCATTATCCACTAGATCCTATGCATGTTACATTAAACTACACCATCCACCCGGACCAGGAATATGAGGAGAGGTGGGACTCTCTAAAAGAAGGGAAGACAGAAACGATACATTGTCCATTTATCTTTGTAGGTAAGGAGGGAATAGCTGCTATGGTTGTCATGACAGAAGAACAAATGGAGTGGTTCTGCTTAGGAGTAGAAAGTGTGCCTCATGTGACCTTGGGTATTGCCAAAGATCATCACGCTCGACAGCTGGGTCCGATGGTAAAGGAAGCGATAGGGTGTGAATACAGGCAGACAGAAATCCCGGGATATTCCACCTCGGAGGGAGGAAAATTTGTCAGACTGAATATTGAAGCATGGGACCAGGTAGTGAATGAGAAAGTAGAAAGAGACCGAGCCATAGAAGGAGAAAATATTGATCACAGAGACTCAGACAAATATCTTTCTAATCTGAGAACATATATATGGACAACGGGGCCCTATGATGTGGGAGTAATAAAAGGAGAGGTATTTCTAGAATTGGCCAACCCCGGGCAGAAACCAATATGGAGAAAACAATACCGCTTGTCGCCCAGTCAGGAGGAGGGTATTAAAGGAACGATAGAAGGGTTAATGGAGTCAGGGGTTTTAAGGGCGGCACCTGACAGTATGTGGAACACGCCCATCATGCCTGTTCCCAAACAGGGTAGAAAAGACTGGAGGATGGTACACGACCTCCGGGAGATTAACTTGGCTACCAAGACTATCGGGAGACCAGTCCCAGACCCATATGTAGCACTTAGGGCTCTGAGTCCGGAGCACGAATACTATACTGTCATTGATCTGGCAAACGCATTCTTCTGCTTGAATTTAGCTGAGGAATGCCAAGACTGGTTCACTTTCACTTACCAAGCATATCGGTACACATAAACTAGATTACCTCAGGGTTATAAGGACAGTCCAGGACTGTTCAATCAGGCCCTTAGCGAAATCCTAATGAAATTAAAGCTCCCGGAAGATGTTACACTGATTCAGTATGTAGACGACCTACTATTAGCAGGGAAAACGCCACATGGGTGCCTGACAGGGCAGCCAAACAGGTTACTGGTTATCATGAACATATACAGGGGATGATTTTGAGGTCCCATAACAAAAAAAATGAATCTGAAACTAAGGAGACTTGTAGCAGATTGAATGACTACACAGATGAGTTTTGTGGAGGAAGAGTGCTGTACAACTGGCTCCCTGCTAACTGGGATGGTCGGTGTGCTCTAGTAACCCTTAATGCGCCAGTGCTGATTGTCAAAATGCAGGAGGGAGACGAGGATTCCCTAGAATTGCGCCACACAGAGAGTTGGCTGTGGAGAAAAAGGAGGAGTGTTGGACTCTTGGGGCCGGGAGGAAGGAACCCTGATGGGGTATGGATTGATGCCATTGGCCAAGCCCGGAATATTCCGGACGAATTTAAATTAGCCGATGAGATTGCAGCTGGGTTTGAAAGCTTTCCTGTTTTTAGTGCAATTTTTCCCATCACTGTAAATAAAAATGTTAATAGGATCAACCTTATTCACTATAATGTCCAGCGCCTTGCAAATTTGACCAGGGACGTTGTTGAGGCAATACATCAACAACTGTCAGAAACTTCCCTTATGACACTTCAGAATAGGATAGCGATTGATATGGTCCTGGCAGAGAAAGGTGGAGTGTGTGCTATGTTTGGAGATCTATGCTGCACTTCTATCTCTAATAACACAGGGCCAGATGGATCACTCACTAAGGGGTTAACGAAACTTAGGGCATTGGCGAAAGAATTAAAAGCCCAGTCTGGAGTCTCCAATCCTGTTTTATCCTGATTACAGGGAGTGTTTGGGAGATGGAGCACATTGTTAGGACAACTTTTGCTGGGTTTGTTCATTTCTGTATCAATTTTTATCACTTGTGGCTGTTGTTGTATTCCATGCATTCGAACGCTGGTCACGAGGACCATAGAGAAAGCCTTTGCTGACCGTGATGAACTGCCTCCGAAATATCAAGCTGTGCAGGCTGTGGAGCAAGACTATCTCACATTACAGGAGACGGTGAAAGTTGCTGAGATCGATCTGGAGTCTGAAGGGGAATGTGATGGGAAGGAGGGATTGTGAATTAGATTGTTACACATATAATTTTAACCTTGCTTGTAACCTAAATATTATAACATTGATTGTAACACAAACATTATTAATCAGATTGTAGAACAAGTATTATGAATTAGATTGTAGACCATATGTTAACTTGGGAATTTACTAATGTACGGGGGGTTAGCTAGTTTTTTGCTTGGGGGCAAATGGGATGAAACTTGTAAACGGGCAATGGGATCGGGGTGACGGATGGGGGGTGTACGCAAAGGAGGGTTGGGGGAGCCCTCGCCCACCAGCCGAACTGCCCTGTGAACAGAACCCGTATAGAGCTTGGCAATAATAAGCGAACTAATGTAACGCGGTGGTAGCATAGTCAGGGCGAGATTGTCCTCTAAAGAGGACAAAGGAGGGATTGTAAGGTAAAACATCATGAGATGGGAATGTGTAGGGAGTTACCCTGTACAGGGCAGTAACAAGAAGGGGAGGTGTCCTTGTACTCCTGTTAGGTAAAACATCATGAGATGGGACCGGAGAAGGAGTCACCCAGTACTAAGGAGTAACAGAATGCATCCTTGTACTTACAAGATAAGAGAGACATTGATGGATTGAGAGGCAGGAAGCTAGCAGGGAAAGGATAGCAACAGTTTTAGTCATTGGACAAGTAATGATATGATGATGTTCTAAACATGTATCCAAGGGTATAAAAAATCACCATTTTGCTGATAACGGCAGAATGCATTCTCCGACTAACTTTGTTGGTCGCAAGTGTTACAATCCGGTAATAAAGAACAAAGAACCCTGATTTCGACTCAGCCTGGTGTTTGTCTCACTCATTCATGAACAAAGCAGACCTAACACCGTTTAACCATTCCCTGTAACTCAGTTCCTCAAGTTCCGGCAACATCCTTGTAAATCTTCTTTGCCTGCTTTCAATCTTATTGATATCTTTCCTTGTAGTTAGGTGATCAACCCCGCAAGCAATATTCCAAATTTGGCCTCACCAATGTCTTATTCAGCTTCACCATGATATCCCAACTTCAATACTCAATATTTTGATTTATGCAGGCCAACATGCCAAAAGCTCCCTTTACAACCCTCTCTACCTGTGACTCTACATTCAAGGGATTATCTGTATTCCCAGATCTCTCTGTTCAACTGCACTCCTAAATTCCTTATTGTTTATTGTGTATGTCCTACTTGGTTAATCCTCCCAAAGTGCAACTCTTCAGATTAGTCCACATTAAATTCCATCTGCCATTTTTCAGCCCATTTTTCCAGCTGGTCCAGATTCCCCTGCAAGCTTTGAAAACTTTCCTCGCTGTCCACCGCACCTCAATCTTTGTGTTATTTGCAATCTGACTGATCCAATTTACCACATGATTATTCAGATTGTTGATCTAGATGACAAACAACAATGGACCCAAAACCAATCCTTGAAGCATAAAGTCACAGACCTCACACGATTTGTCACACAACTTCAACTGAGCAATGCTATGGGCAAAGCTTAAAAAGAAAAAAAAACTATCTGATGATGAAAATGTGAAAATAGTAAGTCAAAAAAAAAAATTGGTGCAAATCAATCACATTCAAAAGTGCTTTGTAGTAGTTTTCTGGAATTGCCCATTGTTGAATTTCACATTCACAGGGGCTGTTTATGTGAAAGGCAATTTAGGGATTGTGCCATTTTGTCTCTGCATCTCACGCAGAGACCAAAGTATTTAAGAAGCATCAATTATCATACTTCCCTCATTTGTGCACTTTAGCAGATCATTTCAGAAGGTTACACACTCACAAGCTAATTGAAGGTAAGCTGAGATAATTATACAGATAGAAGACTACTGCAGCAGGTGAGAGGAGTACACCCCATTTCACCGATGCTAAACTTGTCCTTGAGATCTTGAGATCTTAGTTCTTTGATATAGCTGACCTTTAGCAAAATGTCTGACTAGTTTCAGCTTATATAACTAGACTAGAAATAAGACATCTTTCTGCAGTGTCATTAACAAATAAATAATGTTTTTCCATTGATCCACAGTTTGAAGCATTGTCATATTTTGCAGAAATTCCAAGAAACCATTTGTCCTTCAATTGGCTGCAGTGACCAGGCCAGTTCTGATGTGATTTGCAGCTTTGCACATCTCTAGATTCCAACCACCCTTTGGATGAAAAAAGTCATTCATCAGATCCCCTCTAAACCTCTTACCTATCATCTGAAATGTATGCCCTTGTAGGTGTTGTTAAATGTCACCATGGAATAAAGAACAAATGCTGTTAAGCAAGCTACATCATGCCTTTCATTTATTAGGCCTGATTCCATTACAGAGCTATCCTCTTAAACCCCATCCTGTCTCACCCATTGGCTGCATTCCATACATGATGGTGAAACTGTTGGTACGCTCAACTGGCTGGCACTTGCAAATATGTCTGGATTCCCGAGCATCACCTCCGGGGATTTACTAGTGGCAACAGAGCCTATGTAAAATACACCAGCCTCTAAGTCGTGAGGAGGAGACTGTCTGGCTCTGTCCTGTCATATATCAGTCTTTCGGGATGATTGTCCACCCTGATCTTGTTTGGAACTGAAGTGTGGACAGATATCAATTGGAAGGGCTGGGGTCTTGTGACTGCCGGTTCAGTGGGTGGAATAGTTGGCTGGTTCTTGAAGTATGCTGGGTTTAAATGGTCGATGGATATGGTGTCAGTCTTTCTGTTCTGATGGATCATGAAATCTTTGGGATGATGGCTGGTGAATGGTGTCATGTCGAATCAAGATGCGTGTACAGTGTTGTAAGTTGGCTGGCACGTAGATTGTTATAGCCACTTGCCAGGTTGGCATTGGCCCAAGTAACTTCATTGATTGCCACGGTTGGTAAATGTAATTGGCAGGATCATGTGGTCTGACCATAGAAATTCCCCAGGAAGTATCAGAGTGGTGCCATAGACCTTTTCCACTCCAGAACATCCTAGATCTCCTTTTATCGCCATACGAATGCCGAGCAGGACCATGGACAACCATTTGCTCACTTGGCCGTCAATGCTGTTTTTTAGTTGACGGTGGAAATGGTCAATGAGTCCATTCACTTGTGAATGGTAAGCCCTCGTCCAAATCTGATTGGTGCCCAAAAGCTCAGTAAGTGTTTGGAAGCGTGCTGACTCAAACTTTCATCCAAGGTAGATATTTGTGAACATCCACTTACGGTGTAGGTTTGCTGAGAAATCTTGTAAATGCAGGATGCTGAATCGATCTGGTATGGTGGTGTTAATCAGGGTTGCAGTAGTCTCTACAATTTCCCAGAGACTTCTTCGGGACCATATGTAGTAATGACACCCTTTGTTATGGCAAAAGGTTTCATACTATCTCCTTGAAAGATATCCGTCATGATCCTGTACTTTCAGGATCCTCTTCAGTCATCTATGCTCCAAGAAAATCTCAGACCTTTGTCCCAGTTTTGGCTCCATTTTCTCATCAACCCCTCCTCACCTGGATCCGCCTATCTCTCACCAGCTCCTGCCTCACCCCTTTCCCTCACCTATCTCAGTACTGGTGCAAGGCTCAACCCAAAATGACAACTCATTCCCAGAATTTATTGTCATGAACAGGTCAAGAAATTTGTTGTTATGCATCAACATCACAGAGCAAACTTTATAAAAATCACCTTACAAAGGAAATAAAAGTAGTGCAAGAAAAAGAAAAACGTCAAAGTGAGGCAGTGTCTGTGGTTCATTATTCATTCAGGAATCTGATGGCAAAGGGAAAGAAGCTGTCCTTGTGCCACTGAGTGATGTCTTCAGGCTCCTTTATCTTTTTCCTGATGGTAGCAGACTGAAGAGGGCACGGCCTAGGTGGTGGGGGTCCTGCCATCAGATTCCTGAATGAATAATGAACCACAGACACTGCCTCACTTTGACGTTTTTCTTTTTCTTGCACTACTTTTATTTCCTTTGTAAGGTGATTTTTATAAAGTTTGCTCTGTGATGTTGATGCATAACAACAAATTTCTTGACCTGTTCATGACAATAAATTCTGGGAATGAGTTGTCATTTTGGGTTGAGCCTTGCACCAGTACTGAGATAGGTGAGGGAAAGGGGTGAGGCAGGAGCTGGTGAGAGATAGGCGGATCCAGGTGAGGAGGGGTTGATGAGAAAATGGAGCCAAAACTGGGACAAAGGTCTGAGATTTTCTTGGATCATAGATGAGGATAGAGACTGCTTTTTTTAAGGCACTGCCTTTTGTAAATGTCCTCAACGGAGTGAAGACTGGTGCCCGTGATGTCACAGGCCGAGTTAATGACCCTCTGGAGATTTTCCTTGTCCTGCGAGTTGGTGCCTCTGTATCAGATAGCGATGCAACCAGCCAGAATGCTCTCCATGGTACACCTGTAGAAGTTTTCTAGTCTTTGGTGACATACCCAATCTCTTCCAACTCCTCACAAAGTAGTCACTGGTGAGCCTTCTTCGTGATTATGTTAGCCTGTTCATTCTCTCCTCATATCATCCATATCCATTGAATTATCTGAGAAATTTAAACAGTGCCATGATTTTAAATGCATTGACACAAAGATGCTGGGTCCTGCCATCACTGAGTGCGAGGATGTTGGTCTTAGAACCTTTCTTCACCTTAGCTGGTAAAATGTGCATCACCATTCATGTGGCAGAACAACAGATCTTTCAAGGAGATATTGCTTATTCCTGTTCACTGCATGTTCATTTTGCTGCTTGGCAGTGTAACAAGACAGGAATGCCCTGCTGCACCACTCACTTAACCAAGATTTATCCTGTGCCTTAAATGTGAAGCAAGTTTGAGGACATGCGAAGTCCCAGAGATGACAGATTGTGGTGGCGTACATTTCTGCTGCTTCTAAAGGTCCAAGCTGTCTTTATGGAAGCTCAGATGAGGTCCATGAAAATTGAAAAAAATCGAAGATGCTGAAAATCTGAACATTAAACGGAAATGCTGTAAACACTCAGCTGGTTAGGCAGCATCCTGTAGAAAGGGACACAGAGTTAATGCTTCAGGTTGAACATCCTTCGTCTGAACTGGGAACAAGAGAAAATAAATGAGATTTAAGATGGGAGAGGAATGGATAAGGCAAAGGAAAAATCTGTGAGAGGCATGACCCCAGAGTTGAACTGGGATAAACTGTAAGGTTGATGGGTTAATGGCAGTAGTTAGGGAAGGAGAGAAAAAAATGGAATTGAAGCTAGATAAGACAATTAAGGACTGAAAAAACAGACAAGGGGGAATGTGAAAAGGTGTGAGATGTCAACAGAACAGGATTGACAAATGGAGGGACAAAAACATAACCAATATCATCGATGGACAACTTGGGTTTTAATGTTGAACAATTTAAGATAATAAACATTGGAAATAGGAATCAAAAGGCAGAATAATACTAAATAGAGATTGCAACTCTGTGAGATGGATATAGATAGGCTTCAAATTTCAGATCAGATTTATTTTCAGGACAACCCCCGTGGGCGAGGCAGAATTACCACTTATTGATAGCACAGAAAAAACTGTATACAACATACCCATGTAAACAAGGAAAGAACTGTAAACAGATAACAAACTGTCTGTGCAATAGAGAGAATTTTAAAAAATCAATAAAGTGCAAAAGTAATAGTCTTTAAACGAGTCCCTGATTGAGTTTGTCATCGAGGAGTCTGATGGTGGAGGGGGATCCACTGTTCCTGAACCTGGTGGTGTGTGTCTTGTGGCACCAATACCTCTTTCCTGATGGCAGCAGAGTGTGGGTGGTGAGGGTCTTTGATGATTGCTGCTGCCCTCAGATGCTAGCGTTCCCTGTAGATGTCCTCAGTGATGGAGAGGGTTTTGCCGGTGATGTCCTAGTCCACTACCTTTTGCAGGGCTTTATGTTCAGGGGTATTGGTGTCCCTGCTTAAAATATAAAATATTAACATGCAAGATGATAGGAAGGCAAATAGAATATTGTAGTAGGTCGCTATGGTTATTGCTCGAGGTAGAAAGAAGACTCGCACACCAAGGGAGTGTAATCGACCCTGACTTTATTGGGCTGCCTTTTATAGACAGCCAGCCGTGTCACCACCAGGGCATGGCTTGTGTGAGGCCGGCCGCTGATTGGTTGTCCCGGATGTGCAGGTCTGGATTGGACCCCCTGCAATCTGCTGGCGGGGATTGGCCAATTCGTCCAATATTCCTGTGGCTTATGGGAGCGGGCGTCTCATCCTGCGTGCTGCCTGCCCGATTTTCGTATTCGACAAATGTTTGCTGTGTCAGCCCGTGGGGTGGGCTGCAGGCTGCTACAATACTGACATTTATTGTAAAAAGATTGGAATTGTAGAGGGTGTTGATGAGGTCAGTTTTGATCACCTTATTTGAGAATGGATACACTGGCACTGGAGGCAGTCCTGAAGTCATTCATCAGGCTAATTCCTGGGATTGTTCTATCATGAGCTGCTAAAATATATAGAACTATATTTTTTGGGATTTAGAATAAGGGGTATAATAATTGAAACATACACAACTTTAGGGAGCATGACAGGATAGATATTTCCACAAGGGAGAGATTCTTAGACGAAGGCATATAGTTTAAAAATAAGCTACTTTAAAACTGAGATGCAAAAAAAAATTATTTTTGCAGGGACTGACAAATCTGTGGAATTATCTATCCCAGAACATAGTGGAGACTAGACATTACAAGTATTTAAGGAATTGATAGATCAATTTTTGAAAGAAGTTAGAATTGAGGGCTATTGAAAAATTGAGCAAATCAGCCATGAGCATATTGAATGGTGGGACTCGCCAGTTATGATAGGATCGGAGAAACTTACCTGAAGTGATTGTCGGTGACACTTCCCAGCTTCTAATCTTTCTCAATCTCAGAACATGTCACCTTCCAAGAGAAGTAAGCCTCGATATTCCGAATTGTATCTTATTAATCCAAATAAATCAAACTTTGTAATTGCAGCTGCAAATAGTTTTAATTTGTCATTGATAAAAGCGAATAAACATTTTCATCGTTTCGCACTTTTAACAATGAGTAAAACAAAGCCTATTGTAGATGATAACGATACTCAACTTCAAACACATATAAAAGAATTAAAATGATAATAAATGATTAATAATGAACAATAATGATAAATTCAAAGAAAAGTATCTCAAGAGCTCACGTCTCTTCCATGGTCATTCCAAGAATGAGAAATTAGCTCCTCATCCACTCGGATATTACGACATGTGACGTCATGGTAACTCTACAAAAGCAATTAATCCTTAAAGGGAAAGTCATAAAACAACCATAAATCATAAATACAAAGTTTTAACCTCTACAGTTACAAATTTCAATACATTAAGTCCAGAATGAAGATGAGGTATTGTTTCTTAATATTGTGTTGGATATTTTAACAGTGCAAGAGGCCTCAGGCAGATAAATCTGAGATGGAAAATAAAGTGTCTGAAATCTCCACTCTTCTTACCCCAGCTATATTGTTGAGAGAGATGAAACAAATCATTGTGTTGATTCCCATCCTACCTACAGCAGATTGAGTTCAGCATTCAGACATATTATCCAGTTATGATGCTGCCACAAGGTAGTCCCTCCCCCAAAGTACCATCTGTGCCATTCAACATGCTGAGGAGTACTGATTTATCAGCTAAGGGAGGATGGAAGGAATGATTATGCCCAGTGTCTGACTTTTCGCATGAGACTTCATGAGGTCTGGAGTAAATATCAAGTGCGGGGAAACCAGAGCTGCTATTTAATCAATAGAGGCATTGAAGATAACGTTCAGCTAAATCAGTCATTCTCAATGGGGACACTACGGTCCCACTGGGGGCCACAGCGCAGTTAAGTGAAAGCCATGCTTTCCCCTCACATAACATTAATCATGTTTTTTGTATGTAATCGGTAGAAGAGAAGTATGGAAGAACCCGAAACTCGAGTGCTTCACTGGGAAAGAGAGTCCATAAACTTTGAGCAGAGTCCGAAGGGGGCTCATAGCCAAAAAAGAAAAGTTGAGAATAGCTGATCTAAATGATCCTGGAAATTCACCATTCGTTCTGCGTTAACGCTACTGCAACATTGGGAGTTTTGATGGTGGACAGCATCTATTTAATTCCTGGTCTCTTTAACAGGACACAAATGAAGACTAAATGCCAGAATCCAGATGCTCACCTGATTATCTATGAACTTAGCCAAGTTCAAGAGTCAGGGGATATAAACGAAAGGTGGTGTTGAAATAATGATCTTCACAAGTTATTTAACAAAATTTGTCTCAATATAGCTACAATAAAATTAAAATTACAAGAAGGGTTCAAAGAGAGAATGGTGATGTGGCCTAAAATCTGTATTGGAGCATTTGTTACTTTCTATTTAAAGAAATAGTTTTGGGATCCTTTATAAATTTTCTGACGGCATAAAACTTTACAAATTTCAAATCAGAAGCTAATTGCAAGCCAGCGATTTTGGGATACTGATTGTCTCACCTGACAAAGAGATAGGATCACAATTTTGTGATCAACTTCAACCTCTGTTGACTATCAGAATCCACTGGAACAGAAGAAGTGCTGTCCACGACTCATCCACAACAAGCCCTGTCCACGACTCGTCAACATCAAGCCCTTTCCACAACTCATCCACAAGGCTTGTCTACAACTCATCCACAGCTCTGTCCACAACTCATCCACAAGCCCTGTCTACATCTCATCCACAAGGCTAGTCTACAACTCATCCACAGCTCTGTCCACAACTCATCCACAAGCCCTGTCTACATCTCATCCACAAGGCTAGTCTACAACTCATCCACAGCTCTGTCCACAACTCATCCACCAGCCCTATCTACATCTCATCCACAAGGCTAGTCTACAACTCATCCACAATCCCTGTCTACAACTCATCCACAGCTCTGTCCACAACTCATCCACAAGCCCTGTCTACATCTCATCCACAAGGCTAGTCTACAACTCATCCACAAGCCTTGTCTACATCTCATCCACAAGGCTAGTCTACAACTCATCCACAATCCCTGTCTACAACTCATCCACAGCTCTGTCCACAACTCATCCACAAGCCCTGTCTACATCTCATCCACAAGGCTAGTCTGCAACTCATCCACAAGCCCTGTCCACAACTCATCCACAAGGCTAGTCTACAACTCATCCACAAGCCCTGACTACATCTCATCCACAAGGCTAGTCTACAACTCATCCACAAGCCCTGTCCACAACTCATCCACAAGGCTAGTCTACAACTCATCCGCAAGTCTTGTCTACAACTCATCCACAGCTCTGTCCACAACTCATCCACAAGCCCTGTCTACATCTCATCCACAAGGCTAGTCTACAACTCATCCACAAGCCTTGTCTACATCTCATCCACAAGGTTAGTCTACAACTCATCCACAGCTCTGTCCACAACTCATACACAAGCCCTGTCCACAATTCATACTCAGCAAATCCACAACAAGCCATGACCACAGTACAAGCTGGCAATCCTATATATATTTTAGGAAAGTTGACAATGGAAGTAATATGGTAATAGTATATAAGAACGACACTGATCAACTGGCAATAAAGCGGTTGATACATACAATGGCTAGCAAATAAATTTCAGCTTCTTAGAAATCAAAAATCAATCAGTAAAATAGTGATCAGAATTTTGAATGTAAGATTTTTGTGAAATTCTTGATTGTTATCGGGTTGATACCTTTTGATAATAAAATTGTAGTGCATGTTGAAAGAACCAAAGGCTTGTTGATCCGAACCAAGGCTTTTATTAACTAGAAGACTGGAGCGTATCACATGTAGGTCGACCAGTCCAGAATGATGTGGGTCTGGCTAGGAGTAACCCTTTAAGACCTGCCAGTAGGCATGGCTACACTCTCAGCCAATATAGACATTCTTCTCTTCTTTGGCTTGGCTTCGCGGATGAAGATTTATGGAGGGGTATGTGCATGTCTGCTGCAGGCTCGTTGGTGACTGACGTCCGATGCGGGACAGGCAGGCATGGCTGCAGCAGTTGGTTGGGGTTGGGTGTTGGGTTTTTCCTCCTTTGTCTTTTGTCAGTGAGGTGGGCTCTGCGGTCTTCTTCAAAGGAGGTTGCTGCCCGCCGAACTGTGAGGCGCCAAGATGCACGGTTGGAGGCGATATCAGCCCACTGGCGGTGGTCAATGTGGCAGGCACCAAGAGATTTCTTTAAGCAGTCTTTGTACCTCTTCTTTGGTGCACCTCTGTCTTGGTGGCCAGTGGAGAGCTCGCCATATCTCAGCCATCCTAGACTACAATATACACATATATACATGGGTGATAGTCCTCTCCTCCTTTGTTTTCACTATGTGGATCCTATCGGGCACTACAGTTATTGGACAGGCAATGCTCTGACGGTATTTATTGACAACAATGGAGAAGAAATTCATAAAAGGATGAATTAATAAGGTTGTGTGGGTGACTAATTCTGCTGGTAATTACAGTCCTGACACAATTATAATAAACAGGTTGTGGCCGATATAAGTCCATTAACTCTGCACAGATATTGACAAGTAAAAATCTGAAGAAATGTAACATGAATTTTTATATACAGTCAAACTGGTTAATATTGCATAAAAACAAACTATAAACTACAATTGCCGTTACCACATAACCACGGATTAATTAATTCTTAACGTAAATGAGGTCCACAAATTTAAGAATAATCTTGAAAATGCAGAAACTATGTCTGCATGTAAAGGAAAAACATAACAATTCATCATGCAGTTATTGTTATTAAGAATATTACAGGGTAACCTTATGCTCCCAGGATACTCAACAGGAGGTGGGATAGCGATTAGGCTGACTTGAATGATGAAATTCAGTTCCATGTGTCAGTCTACTGATCTGCTGAGCTTGACTCGTTTGCAGTACAGTTGTCCTAATTTAGATTGGTTCCCAAATCTTTGTAGGAGAGCAAGGGAATATTGATTGTACTGTGAAAAGTTTTGTCGTGACGAGCCAGTGTCTTGGCAAATCTGTGGTGATATCCTAGTTTACTCTTCCATTGATTCAATGATAACACAATGTGGCTTGTTGGGCTCTTTCAGAGAGTAGTTACGAATCAATCATGGTGGCCTGCTGAAAAGGAAGAATTGCTCCCTTATTCAAGAAGATCAGCAAGGATAAGACAGGTAATTACAGGTCAGGTAATCTAACGTCGATAAATTTTAAATTTAGATTTCGACATACAGCATGGTGACAGGCCATTTTGGTCCACAAGCCTATGCCACCCAATTTATACCGAATTAAACTACACCCACGGTACGTTTTGAATGTTGGGAGGAAACCAGAGCCCTCGGGGAAAACACAAGCAGACACGGGGAGAGCGTACAAACTCCTTACTGACAAGGTGAGATTCCAATCCCAGTCCCGAACACTGGCACTGTAAATGTGATGTTCTAACTGCGTCTCATGGTAGGGAAATTATTGGAAAAATTCCTGAACAGCAAGATTAATCAATATTTGGCAAGGTAAAGATTGATCAGGGATAGTCAGCACGGATTAGCTGGTGCGAAATCCTGTCCTACTATTTTATTGAGTTTTTGTAACTAAATACATTGGTAAGATCAATGGAGTTCATTCAAAATTGACTTGGTAGTGGGGGACAAAGGGGCCATGGGTGTTGCTTTTGTGTTTGGAAGTGTTTGATCAGCTGAGTAACACAGCCATTGGCAATGGGATCCTTGTTTATCACACAAAAATTTAATGGTGTTGCTGATAGAGAGATTGGTAGTCTTAGACTACTGATTGATGTTGATCAGCCAGTAAATTGGGCACAAAAATGTCAGATGGAATTTAATCCTGAGAAATGCAATGCTTGTTGGGGATCAAATAAGGGAATGATATGTCCCATGAATGGGAGGACCCTTGGGAGTATTAATGAACAAAGACACCATTGTGCACGAGTCCAACCATCCATGAAGATAACATTACAGGTAAATATGGTGATGAAGTGGATGCTTGACTTAATTGGCCAGGCCATAGAAGATAAGATCAAAGAGGGTTTGATACAACTTCACAAAATATTGGTAAGGTTGAAGGTGGATGGTACTGGAGATGGTGTAGAGAAGTGACCTAGGATGAAAAATTTCAGGTATGAAAAAAGACTGGATGAGATGAGATGAGATTGCATTGCAGAGGGGCAGAAGAGATTTATAAGGATTTCCCAGGGTTGGATTGATTTAACTATGAGGAAAGATGGGATAGGTGGTTTTGTTTTCAATGGAATGTCAGAGGCTGAGGGGAGACAAGATAAAAAAGGGCCAAGATTCGATAAATAGAAAGTTCCCTCAGCAAAGTGGTGAAAACAAGAGCGCCGACGTTTAAAGTAATGAATGGAACAGTTATGAAAATAATTTTTCAGTTAGAGACTGGTTGCTGAGACAAACATTGCCTGAGAGAGGCACAACCCTTTCTCATATATTAACTGTACTTGGATGGGTCTTTGAGAGCCATGACGCACAGGGCTGCAGATCTGGAGCAGGGGAGGTGGGATTACGCAACGTCATTCTTCTTTTGGTGTTGTGGGTGTTCTTGTCTGAATGGTTGATTTCTTCTATGTTCCTTGGATTAACTGTGGGAATTCGACACTTTTGAAAATTACATTTTTCGAATGAGAAGTTAAACCATGGAGACATCTGTTGGAAGAATCTAAGAGGCAATACAAGGGATCACTCTGGTACTCTGAGCAATACTTAAACTTCAAACAGGCAATAAAAAATACAGATTACATGGTCATTATTGCATTTTTTTTGTTACATTTCATTTGTTACTATTATATTTTATTATTACCAACATTTCACAAAACTTATTAAAACACAGATGTTATGACATGTAAATTGACCCATTGACTCACCCAATCCTCACTGGAAATACTTGAAATTGCACTTATCCAGATACAGATATTTTTATTCCTTTTTACTTTGTCTTTTCACAGTATTGTATGCTGTATCTTGCCAGGTCTTTTGCCATTTCTGAGTGAAGATTTTTATTCTGTCAATTTTTCTGATCTCATATCTAAGTTCTCCTTCCTTGATCCCTCAACGTCTGGAGTAAATGAATACGTTTCGAAGTGCGCGAACGCGTACTATGGAGGGATGGTGGAATATCACCTTAGTTCATAGCCTCCAGACATTATGTGAAGTAGAAGAGATCTTGCACAATTGCACTCACACAAAGACCTTTCCCTCTAACATTGTGGACAGTTTGCACAAGAAATGTGTGGGACACTGGATTGGAAAAAGGATAAAGTGGATCAGAGAAGATTGGAAAGGATACCAGGGGAATCATGGTTGAGAAGAAAGGGGTCTTAGAAGAGGCCATTGGCTGGAGAGGGGATAGAGAGAAGAGAATTGCGTTGGGGAATGGGAAATGGGTGTTCAATCTACTGTGATAATTAGAGGAGTATCATCTATGGATACAATCTGGAGGGGAATAAACAGCTAAAGGATTGGAAGGACGATTAGGCGGACATTCATCACAGTTCACTTCTAGCACTTTGGAAAAGTCAACAAATTTATCAAGTAATTAACTGGTCTAAGTAATTTAATGTCACTGGTATGGGATATTCATGACATTATTTTTGCCCAAGCCTCATTAGTTGTTATTTGACAACATTTCTCTTTCTTGTTACTGTTTGTAACATTTGTTCAATCCCTTTGCAAATGCAAGTAGCATGCAACATGCATTTGCTGAAACTATTTCGTGACTTCATATGTTATGCTTGGGTTGCATAATTTAAACAAATTTTGATAAGACTCCTTTTATCCTTAATAGATAAAGGTTGCTTTGCATTTATGTTTCTATTTAATTTTACATAAACTTCCCTTATCTTAATATTTTGAACCAAATTAATATCAGGTCATAGTGCTTTTCCAAACATGCAGTAAGTTTAATTTAGATTTGTGATTTTTGCGAGACTTATCTTTATCAGTGACAAATAGATTTATATCAAGCCCACAACCATGGATATGGAAACTTGGAGGAAAATCCTCTTGGATAATAATTATGTGCTAAAAAATGCAATATTGTGGAAGCATCGAGAATTAGAAACAAGAAAAGGATATGAAATAGCTGAAAAGTCAAATTGTATCAATTTATTTCCATTAAAAATAATCCACCAGTAGCCATAATCTAAAGGATATATTAACCTCAACTAGGCTTAGATATTATAATTGACAATTTTAAATATTATTATTGTCATATTTTACCATTGGTTAGTGTTTCCAGCATGCAAAAAAGTGCATTTTACCCAGGATTTGACTTTTTTAAAAATTAGCTTTTCCAATGTTTCATGTCATTCTTCTGTTTTTCAAGATTATTTTTAAGCATCTGGTCCTTATTAAATTCAAAGCAGAGATGGTGCTCCAGAACTTGCTAGGATGATAAAGGCTAAAGGCACACATATTTATTAGCAGTGGTAATGCTACCACTCCCATGTGGCATGATCAAAGACCACCCACAGACATGAAGCAAGTAATCAAAGGCTTTATTAATCAGAAAACCTTGGCATGCTGGCTCACATCCTAAGCAGGTATTGAGGGAGAGGACTAGAGTTATCAGTCTTTATTAGTTATCTTACAGTGAGGAGCTACAGGTAGAGAACAATTTTTCATGTGGGGTGGTGTTAGTCACAGTGCAAAGTAGGGACCTGGTGGCATGCAGTGCTTCTGGGAGGACCTCTTCCCACTGGGAGAGAAACATCCCTTTTGATTTGAGCGCCAAAAGGACTGCCTTCCAGACTGTGCCATTCTCCTTTCCACCTGCCCTTTCCCACGGGGGTAGTAGCTGGTGGTTCTACTCGTGGCTACGCCCTTGGAAAGAAAGTATTGCCACAACTCCTCACTCACTCATGAATGAAAATGTGCCTTGCATTCTGCGCAGACCGAGCAATTGTGATTCAGCTTCCTGACTTCCTCTGCTGAGTAGGGGAGGTTACAGACTCTCACAAAATGGTAGAGCCTTGTGACCCTGGGGTGGTAGAGGCTATTGGGGAGGGCTTGGAGACAACCTTATTGTGCCCTAGCACAGATTCCCCAGGACAGAGCATCAGGTGGCTCATTGAGCTTGCCTGGCCAATACAAGATCTCTTAATTATAGATGGACAGCTAAATTCTCCTCCTCATGATCTTATCATTTTTAATTTCCCCCCACTATTTATTATTAAACATGAAATCTCTGGTTTGTCAGTGGGGTGAATGGCCAAATAGTGCCTCCAGTGATGCACGGCCTCCACTATAGCATGTGCCTCCTTTTCAATGGTGGAGTGCTGGAGTTCGTGGCCTTGGATGCTTTGGGAGAAAAATGCAACTAGCCTGCCTTCTCTCCACTTTGAACAGGACAGATTCATCAATGGCATGCATCCCCACCTTGGCAACCTCATCTCTGATGCCCTTGAAAGCCTTGCGGGCCTCCGCCGATGGGGGGAAAGGTGGTGGTTTTCACCAGGGGTTGGGCCTTGTCTGCATAGTTGGGGCTCCACTGGGCAGAGTAATGAGAAGAACCCCAGGTACCTTTTTAAAGCCTTGAGGCAGAGTAAGTTCCAGAAGGGGGCGCATGCACTCGGGGTTGGGGGCAATAACACTATGTTCCACCACGTACCCCAGGATTACCAGCCGCTTGGTGCTAAACACACACTTTTTCAGATTGTATTTGGCGGTGGCCAAGAACCTCTGCAGGTTCTCGTCTTGTGCCTCCTGGTTCCGGCCGCAGATGGTGACATTATCCAAATAGGGATAGAGTAGCTTTTAGTTTGTTGTCATCTGTCATGCGATCCATTGCCCTTTGGAGCACATTCGTGAGGCTGAATGAGACCTGTAGCCATTGGCCTCAAATGCTTGTCTTTGGAATTTGACGGTACGCTGGCTTGAGGTCTATGGTGAAGACCCTGAATTGGGCGATCTCATTCACCATAAAGAGTGTCTTCCTCTGGCAGGTCATGCTACAGGCTGGATAGTACTTCTGCAGGTGTTTTTCTTGACCGCAGTAGTTGCACCTCGTGTGGTCAGCAGCGGCAGTGGCAGTCAGGGACCCCCGTGTCTCAAGATGGCGTCACCCGTTCACCCTACCTGGCGTGACCTGCTGAGTAGGCCTCTGCGTTCTTTTGGGCAGTCTCCATTGATCGGGCCATCTGCACGACTTCCTGAAGGATCCAGTCGCCCTTCTCCAGGAGTCAGTTTCGTATGTGATGGGAGCAGAAATCCATGTCTATCCCATCACGGATGAGCTCCTCCTGCTAGGTCGCTGCAGTCACATCCCAGCACCTACAGGCTTGCCCCAGCTCCCATATGGCCCTTATGAAATTGTCGACTGACTCACCAGAGCCCTGGTGTCGGGTGCCCATTTGGTCATGAGCATCCATAGTATACATCGTAATTCAGTATTGCTGTCGCAGTAGGGCCATTGCCTCATCGTACCCTTCACAGTCACGGACTTTCTGGTACGCTTGGTGGGCCACGACTGCAAAGAGCAGATTGTATCAATTGCCCTCTGCTGTGATCTCATGGCACCTCACGTAGGTCTTCAATCAATGTAGCCACATATCAAACTTGACGGAGGCCTCTGGTTCCTTTAGATCGGTTTCCAGCTTCTCCAGTCTAATCACCTTGTCCATGGCAATTACAATTCTGATTAATACATTATGGCATGATCAATGACCACCCGCAGACACAAAGCAAGTAGTCAAAGGCTTTATTAATCAGAAAACCTTGGCATGCCTCTACATGCTGCTGGTTCACATCCAAGGCAGGTATGAGGAAGGAGACTCGGGCTCAGGATGTACAGGTTCGGAAGGCGGGCCTGCCTGCCCTGTCCAGCAAGATCATGCCCGCAGTACCACGTCGCACCACATCCCTGTTCAATCACCCCACCTCCATTCCCCCAGTAAATAGTCATGGAGAAGCGAATGCTGTGAGTGAAAATTCACTGCCATTATCGCAATAACTAATTAGGTTAAAACGCAGCATTTGCTTTCCACCACCCCGTCAATTTTTTGAAAACTCTATAAAAACAAATTGAAACTGTTGAGTTGCAGGGAACTTGGGCCCTGGCACAAGTGAGTTTAAACCAATGGTTCTTCTTCTTTTTCGTTCCACTCACATACTGCCAGAAAAAGATCCTTTACTAAGCGGTTAGAAAGGGATTACTTCAGGTGGTATGTAAGTGGAAAGAAAAAAGTGGAGAACTATTGGTTAAAAAAAAGTGTGGGAACTGGGGGCTGGTGCATTTAAAAGAAATATGGGAACTAGGGCCCTTATAGTGCAGGAAATAATTTATGGTGAACCCAGATTTAATTTAATTTGGAGATTTTGCACAGTAACAGGCCTTTCTGGCTCAAGAGCTTTCGCTGCTAAATATGCCCTCATCCTCAATTCTCCAGAACGTCTTTGGAGTATTGGAGGAAACAGGAGCACCTGCAGGAAACCCATGTGGTCACGGGGAGAATGTACAAATGTACGTCTTTGCAGATGGCAGCAGATTCGAACTGGCTTTGTTATAGTCTTGCACTAACTGGTAACTGTGTCACCTTTATGTTGAACAATTGGAATTCCTAGATAGCGGATAATAGAAGTTTTACTGTAAATGTGTTCCAAGGGCCTTCAAGAAGATCCTGTACAAAAGAAGTTTACAATTCGGATTGAAAGATGGTCTGAGAGGATCCACTTTTGTCTCCTTAAGTCTCATCTCATGAAGATTCTTGACCCAACTCATGCTTCAGCCCGAATCAGATTTATATTGTCGTGATACTTGGAGTTTTGTGGTACATCATAGTGTAAACATTCATACTATAACCATCTTATGACATTTCTATAAAAGAAATAAAAATACTGTAATAGTGCAGTATCTTTTGTTCATTGATCGTTCAGGAATCTGATGGCAGCGGCGAAGAAGCTGTCCTTGTGCCGCAGAGTGCTCATCTTTAGGCTCCTGTACCTTTTCCCCAATGGTAGCAGAGTGAAGAGGGCCTGGCCTGGGTGGTGGGGGTCTTTGAGGACAGAGGCTGCTTTTTTAAGACCACCTCATGTAGATGTCCTCAGTGGAGTGGAGTCTGGACCTGCTGAGTTACCAACCCTCTGGTGTTTATTCTTATCCTGAGCGTTGGCTGTGATGCAACCAGCCAGAATGATCTTCATTGTACACCTGTAGAAGTTTGCGAGAGCCTTCGGTGACATCCCAAATCTCCTCAGACACTTCACAAATTATAGCCGCTGGCGAGCCTTATTTGGAGGCTCCAAGACAGATCGTCGAAGACGTTGACATTTGAAATTCTTGAACCTCTCCACTACTGAGCTCTCAATGAGGAGTGGGTCATGCTCCCCTGACTTCTTCCTGAAGTCCACAGTCATCTCCTTGGTTTTTCTGACGTTGAGCGCAAGGTTGTTGTTGTTGTCGTTTCCACTCAATGAGCTGATCTATCTCCCTTCTGTACACTTTCTCCTTGCTGTTAGTGATTCTTCCGACAAATGTGGTGCCATCGGCAAACTTGTAGATAGCATTGGAATTGTGCCTGGCCACACAGTCATGGGTGTATAACGAGTAGAACAGTGGGCTAAGGACGTATCCTTGGGGTGTCCTTGTGTTGATGATCAATGAGAAGGAGACATTGTTTCCAATTCGTACTGACTGTGGTCTTCCAGTGAGAAAGTCAAGGATCCAGTTGCAGAGGTTGGCGGGTGGGGGGAGGATACAGAGGCCAAGAGTTTGTAGCTTCTTGACCAGCACTGAGGGAATAATGGTGTTGAAGGCTGAACTGTAGTCGATGAAGAGCAGCCGTATGTATGAGTTGCTATTTTCAAGATGATCCGGAGCATACAGAGGTTTCAGAAGCATACTAATCTACGGCATTAGATATTATAAAATGGACTTGCATTTTCTGATCAAAAAATGAGTGGATGATGCCAAGAGTCCATCTTACTTCAGAGAGACATGCCAGGATTTCAATCAAGCATCTCCTAATTCTCCCATTTCGTTCAGTTGTACTCGTCCAACATAAGTATCATTTATCAAACCAACCTTAAGAATCAAATTCAAAAATAATTGTTCCTAAATACTCTTCTTTCTAAGTCTATGGACTCGAGTCCACCCAGAAATGATAAGGAAATAAATTCTACTATTAAAATTAGTTTGCCTGCGCACAAACTGCAAGACCTATTCACAACGAAACATTCTTAAATATATCTTTAGATTTATTATGTAGAAACTTTAAACACCAGGCTAATATGAGCACATAGAAAACTGTAGGCAGCCTACTGGAAAATGTTAACCGCATGGAGGTGACGCCCTGCTTATTTAATTCATTGGAGAAATATTTGAAGAATTAATTTTGCATGTCCTAACAATAATTCTCTCAAACAGTATTGTCGAATATTTATCACTACTAATTTGTATTATAAGAACATAATAAGTAGAAGTGGAAATAGGCCATTAAGCCATTTGTGCCTTCTTTCTGCCATCTCTGGACTGAAATGCCAGTTTCCTGCATCCATTTTTTCGATATCTGAAGGCTTGACAAATGGTGCAGACAATGAATTGCTGGTGGAACTCAACAGGACAGAAAGCATCCATGGGTAGAAATTGTCAGCTAACATTACCCTTCATCAAGATTAAGATAAAATAGGTAAAATGACCTTCATAATGCAGAGAAAACCCCTGCAGTGGGGGTGGGGACTCCAGAGGTGGTGCAGTGCAGGACAGAAGGTTTGAGAGGTGGAGAGATGGGTAGAGGTAGAAACAATTTTGAAATTAGAGAGAAAAAAATTAAGTTCAGGAGTAGGTAAGGAGGAGATGCAAACAGTGGAATCAGGTGAGAGTAGGAGTCACGAAAAATAAGAAGAATCATTAATAGCCCATTTCACGCTGCCACTGAACGTGGGTTGAACCAGGCAATTTAGTGGACATTTAGCAACTCACCTGCCAGTCGCGCTTTCAAATTGCAACAATAGGGTAGCCCTTCTGAGACCCAGGTGAGATTACTGGGTTGTGTGGACAGGATGTACCTTTCAAATAGCAGCCTAACCAACCCTGTGATTTAAGGGGGATCCCGCCCCTGCCATGACGTGGTGAGTGATGCGTCTCATAGTTACAGGCAGCCCCATAGGGAATCCCTTTCTGTTTAAAGTTCTCCTAAACATGACCCTCCAAGTCACCCCCATTCATGGCCATCAGTTGCCCCTCGCTACCGGCAGTCATTCATCCCCCCCATCCCACCCAGGAATTTGCCGCTGCCGTGACATGCTGCTCCGGTTTGTGGCTCGGCTCAATGCGGAAATGCAGGAGCAATGGCCGTCTTCCTTATCAAATATCCCCCATGCTGGCTCCCCATCCCCCATCCCGCTCATGGTAACCTGTGGTGATACAACCACTACACTGGCCACGTTCCAATCAGCCTACTGCAGGGGACAACCATTGTACCTGTAGGTAGGCAAACCTGGAGGATGGCCCCACCTGGCTGGCTGTTAATCACCAGCCCTTATAAAGGCTTGAGCCGGACCCTTTGAGAACAGTCAGACATGTGGAGCCAGCAAAGATACTGAGTCTGGTCTACAAGTTTAAGCTAATTAAAGCCTTAGTAGAGTCTGTGGACTTTGCATCAGAATCATTCACACAGCAGTGCTCACAATTTAATTAACTTAAAATTAAAAGGACCATGGAGAAATTCCTCACCTTCGAGAGGCTGGATATCGACCCTCATCACCCGGACACTCCAGCCTACTTTGAGATCTAACTCTTCACTAACCAGAAGAAACTCATGGTACTTCACACCAAGATGGGTTTGCACACTTTCCAGGCTATCACAGACGGCATGGATTTTGAACCAACGATGGCCATCCTGGAAGGCCATGTACCATCCCCCGACGAACATACTCTATGCCTGGAACCTGCTCAGTATCAGGGTACAGCAGCCAGGTGAGACAGCAGATGCTTACCTGGGGGCTCTGTGAGAACTAATACGCCTGTGCATGATCGAAGCTCGGGTGACTGTTGGGGAGGTGGAGTGACTCGTCCGAGATGCCTGCGTGCAAGGGCTGCAGTCGAGGGTGACTCGACAGACTGTTGGAGGAGAATAATGCCTCCCTTACCAGGATCATGGAGGTGGTCCACTCCCTAGAAGCTGCAGCTCACCATGTAGAGGCCTTTGATGCTCAGCTCCCCCAACCTCCGGCCTGGCTGATGCTGACAATAGCTGAGGAGTCCCACATGGAAGAGACGATCACTGCTGCCAGCGCAGTTTGCCACTCTACTGTGGTTCTCAGTGTGGGTCGGACAGGCGCCCCCAAAGGAATTGCTCTGTGAGAACCTCTCATTGCTCTCAATGTGGCAAGAGAGGCCACTTCGCTAAAGTGTGCCTCTCCAAGCACCGACTGGGACCAACTGGGTGCCCTTTCCGACTCTTAGAATTCTCCCACGTGTAGATGTTGGGCAGTGCCATTACTCTGCCCTCCACTTCCGCCTGCACCGAAAACGTCACTTCCAGCCCAGCCATCTAACCATGCCGCTGCCATGTGCTCACCACAGTTGCCGCCATCTTTTACTGTTCAACTTCTGCCCGCACTGGTGACATCATGTCCACCTGCACCGACAAAGTCACTTCCGACGTCACTTCTGGTTGAGTCGCCCAACTGCGCTAACGCTATGTGTGTCTCCTTAGCGCCACCATCATGGGCCAGCCAACCCCCCCAACCACCCCAACTCCCAGACTGGATGATGTGGTCAACACGTGCATGTGCAAAACAGCACGCTCATCGCACTCCACACGCCTAAAGGCACCCACTGCCCACTACTCGCCACAACCATCAGGGTGCAGCAGCTTTGGACCCCGAGGCAGTCCTAGCATCCACCATGCTAATGGAGAACATTCCCCATAGACTCGGGTACTTGGTGATGGTCAACGGGAAGGTAATAAAATACCTATTTTGATGGCGGTAGCACTGAGAGCTTTGTGCACGCGAATGTGGTCTGTACACTGAAATAAGTATACCCAGCGAACCGCTTTCGCGACCCAGGACCACTACATCACGGTACAAGGGTGCTACTCGGTGAACTTGACGGTGCGGGGAGGGACATACCAAGGGTTCAGGCTCATGGTCATGCCCAAGCTCTCCAGTTATCCTGGGACTAGACTTCCAGTGTCACCTCCACAGCCTCACCCTTACCTTCGGTGGTCCACTCCCCCATTCACCATCCACAGCACAGTTCAGCGACTGCCCCCAGTCCTCCTGCGGGCTCTCCACCCTATGAGTGCCCGCTCCATCCCTCTTCAACTACCTGACACCAGACTGTAAGCCTATAGTTGCCAAGAGCAGGCACCACTGTGAGACCGACAGGACCTTTATCATGGCCGAGGTGAAGTGGCTTCTGGCGGGAGGAGTTATAGTGCCCACCACCAGCCCCTGGAGAGCCAAGGTCCTAGACTTAAAAGGGGGCAGAAAACTGAGGATGGTCATCGACTATAGCCAGACCATTAACCGGTACACCCAGCTGGACGCCTACCCACTGTCCTGCATCGCCAACATGGTCAACGAGATAGCCCAGTACAGGGTTTTCTACACAATTAACCTGGTCAGCCTATCACCAGCTCCCCATCCATGCCCAGTATAAACCTTATACCGCCTTTGAGGCAGACAGGCATCTCTACAAGTTCTGCCGGGTCCCGTTTGGGGTCACAAATGGAGTCTCCATGTTTCAGCAGGAGATGGACTGCATAGTAGACCGGCACAATCTAAGAGCAACTTTCCCGTACCTGGACAATGTCACCATCTGTGGCCACGACCAGCAGGACCATGATGCCAACCTGGAGAGATTTCTCCAGACGGCAGAGACAGTGAACCTCACTTACAACAGGGAGAAGTGTGTATTCAGCGCCACCCACCTTGCCATTCTAGGGTGCATTGAGGAACATGGCTTCATTGGTCCCGACCCTGAATGCATGCACCCCCTAATGGAACTGCCCCTCTCCCACATGCTCAAGGTCCTCTGCAGGTGTCTAGGTCTCTTCTCTTACTACTCCCAGTGGGTCCCCTGCTTCTCGGACAAGGTCCGCCCACTGGCCCAAGCCACCACTTTTCCCCTCCCTGTTGAGGCATGTGGGCTTCGCCCACATTAGACAGGACATCGCCAATGCCATGATGCATACTGTGGACAAGACCACCCCCTTCTGGGTGGAGTGCGATGCCTCTGACTTTGCCCTCACTGCCACTCTCAATCAAGGGGGTAGACCTATGGCCTTTTTTTCCAGGACCCTCCATGGTTCAGAGCTTGGACACTCAGCCATCGAAAAGGAGGTCCAGACGTTCATGGAAGCGGTCCGCCACTGGCACCACTGTGAATGGGCAACCCGCTCAACTGGGTATCATTAATGACATCAGTGCCTGCGTGCGAGCGTTAGTATGGTAGTTTTAATATCAGTGCAGTTATATTTTGAAGGTTCTTAGTGTAGGTGTTAAGCACAAAGATTTGACATTAGGTCTGCCAGATTGTGAGGGTTTGTCCAAAGTTTAAACAGTCTGAAGCCCACTGCAGTAGATTTTCCCATGGTCTTTATACATTGCACGCGTATCTCTTATTAAATTGTGCACATTTTTTCCTAAGCCCTTTCATAAATTGTGTGCATTACGATTTCACTGCCCTGAGAGTACATAATACATCACTCAGGATGTCACACTACGGGTCATTTACTTGCTTAAGTAATGAGGTGCCAGTGTGAAAGCGACTTCACGCAGTGAGGGCCCAGGAGTAATATGATGCATTTATGTTTGGTGTCAGATTGACAATGGATGAGACTGAGAACAGACACATACATCACTGTAGGAATGGTTGACTACAGGAAGCTCCTGTTGAGACCCACAAACAGAGCGTAGGTCTTCTGCAAGGTGGTCATCCAATCTGCTTTTGGTCTCACCAAGGTAGAGAAGGCTACACTGGGTGCACCAAATGCAGAAAATTAGATCAGATGATGTGCATGTAAAAGCTCTGCCTCACCTCATCTGCAAGGTTAGTTTGTGGTCCTGGATGGAGGTGAGGGGCTGGAGGCACAAGCTTTGCTTTTTTTCAGCGATTACAGCAGGAAATGCCCATGGGGTGGAGAAGGAAGAGCAGATTAGGGAGTCTCAGAGACTTGACCCTGCAGATTTACTGTTTACTAATCTCTGCCACCCACAGGTACCAGCCTGGCAGATTTTCATGACTAGTGAATATTATTTCAATTAATATGCCAACATATTTTTAATTTGTTTTGTGCAGTTTTTCACTGAATCCAGTAAGTTTAAAGGGAGCTCAGGAACCAGGGCCTCATTGAGTTAGAGAACTAGGAATCTGCTGGGTTAAAGTGATTTTCAATTCCCATGCACTGGAAACTAGGGCCCCAATGTGCGAAGTGGAGCGAAGAAACCAGGGCTCCTATGTGCTGAACAGAATGTGGTAACCAGGGCTCCAGTGAGTGAGAGGGATCACAACTGGTAAGTCGTTTGCCGAACCAACAAGATTTCCAAACATTTAGTTTGCAGATTAGCAGAATCTTACTGAAAAGTGTGTGGACAGCTCCTCTAACCCCTGAGTGTGCATTAGAATCAAAGCAGCTTCATGGGTGACAGGGATCTCCCATGGTTGGATGAACTTCCAGCATGATGAGTCTGAGCCAACCATCACAAAATGTGAGAGTACATAATGACCTTTAACTGCACTTAAATTAAACCTCCCCACATCTAGGACACAGTTTTGCTTCCTGCAGCACTTTTTTTCAGAATGAATAGCTCAGTATGAAATTCATTATTTAAGTGTAAGTGAATGAACTTTCCCTGCCCACCTGTGTCCCCTGCAAAGCACCGTGCTCAGAGAAAATCAGAGATTCTACAACTTCCTGGCCCTTAAGGTGTCACTGTAATTGAGCGGTGGAACACCAAACTCAGCAGGTCGGGCCGCAATCGTGGGAAGAGAAACAGAGTTAGAATTTCACATAAGCGACTCAAATTGAAAAGGAGGCACAAGAAACTTATTGAGCAGTGGCAGAGGTGGTGGGAGGTAGGGGGTGGGGGGTAGGAGGTGGGCGGGAGGGAGATGTCAAAGGGCAAAACTGGGGTGACGACTGTTTATCTGATCAATGAGTGAACGGCAGCATTTAGAGAATAGCCTGCAGCAGGATGCGGAGCATGTAGATGTGTTTGGCTGATTAGGCTGGACATACAGAGGTAAACAGGAAATCTGTTGATGCCGGCATCTAGAGCATCACACAAAAGTGCTGGAGAAACTCAGCAGTTCATGCAGTAAAAATCCACGGAAAGTGATAGTTGCCGTTTCGAGCCTGAGCCCTTCACGTCTGCCTGAACTTCTCCAGCACTGGGCATATTTCCCACTCACAGAGAGGAAGAAAAAGGATCAAAGGGGAGAGGGGTGTTAACAATATCAGACTTGGCCGTACAGACAGAAATCAAGTTACCTGAAGCTGCATAATTCAATATTAAGGCCAGAAGGCAGAGAGATGTGTTGCTGTTTCTCAAACTTGTGTTCAGCTTCGTTGTAACACTAAAAGGCTACAGACCAATAGGTAAAAGTGAAAGTTCAATTGGAAAGAAGGAGGCTGGCATCAGGAAGTTCAGGGTTGATCCTGTGGTTTAATCGAGCACCCAATCTGCATTTGACTTCTTCAATGCAGAGAACCCATTGTGAACTCCAAGTTCAGTACACTAGATTAGAAGAAGTGAATTGCGACTTCATCTTGAAATACTGTTTAGGCCCTGTTATAGTAAGAAAGGAAGAGGTGAAAGGGCAGGTGTTGTATTGCCTGCAGATGCAAGGGAGGTGTTGTAAGAAAGAGATTGGGGGGGGGGGAAAGGGCGGGTAGGGGGCAAGTGGCATTGATGGGAGTGAAAGAGTGGACCAGGGAATTATGAAGACAATGATCCCTGTTGAAAGGGGAAAATGGGTGGAATCTCTTCGAAGGTGGGGTGGAGGAGTGTTGTGTTGGATGGTCAAAGATATTAATGACAAATAAAATAACCTCAACCACCCAAACCAATTTCCCCCAAGTTCCCACCAACATAAGATGAATCCTTCATGTGTTCTTGACTCTGGGCTGAAGAGTGAAGAACTCATTGGAAATGGGTGGTGAGGTTCAATTTCAGTCAGCCCCACCCCCAAATGTGTGACAGACTTTAAATAATAGTAGTTGGAGGCGGAACTGAATGATTATCATTCGAAATATGTCCTGTCGTGAAAACAGTTTGGAATCTCACCGCAAGGATCAGAACTGATCCTTCTTTGATTTATGATAATCGTGAATTCGGTTTGCTTTGCAGAGCTGGGAAATAAAACTGTATTCCTTGATAATTTGACATAATCTTGATGTGTGGTCAATAGCAGAACCAAATTGCAAGCTTCATGGTCATTTAATCAGCTGTTTTGATGCTCTTCTATCAGTGGGATTGTGAAAGTTTTACTGCTTAGTGTTAACATCTCAGAATAGGCTGAGGTACTTCACATTGGGTGTCTGAAGTATCACCCCCACAATATCTATTGATGTATTAGGTCTATGTTCTGACAAATGCGAACCTGTGGGTCATTTTAGGTCAATGCTGCTCTAAACAGTATAGCAGAGGAACAACCCCTTTGGCCCTCAACGTGCATACCCCACATGATGCCAACTTAAACCAATCTCATCTGACTGTACCTGGTCGTTTGTTCGCAGGACCATCTCATTGCTTTTGTAACTGCTCCCTCCACTTTCTTAGGCAGTTCATTCCAGGCAGCTACCACACTCTGTGTGCACAATTTTCCTCATAAATCTCCATTAAAATTTTCTCCCTTTTATCTTAAAACTATGCCTTCTAAATTTTGAAATTTGCGCGCCAGGAAAATTACTCTGACAATCTACCCTATGAATGGTTAATGGGGTTGTAGCACTGTCGACCAACCACATTAGAGACAGAGCTGAGACTAATAGGCTTTAATCACTTTAAGACATCAACACATCTCACTGGCCTAGTTCTAAGGCAGGTGGAGGGAGGAGTTTGGGCGTAACAGCCTTCATAGGGATTTCCGGGAAGGGAGGAGTCGCAGGAGTGGCGGGCCAGCTCATATAATACATAGGAGTCGACATTGGGTACCACAGCCTCGTGGGCCAAAATCACTGTGCTGTCTATCTAAATTAAAATAAATAATGTTATATACTCCCATAGGGTTGCCCCTTAGCCTCTGACACTCCAGAGAAAACAATCCAACTTTGTCCAACCTGTCCTTTTAGCTAATACTGGCTGGTGAACATCCTCTGCAGCTTCCCAATAGCCTCCCCATCCTTCCAGTGAGGCACACAATGCATGAAACGTGGTTTATCCAAAGTCCCAACTTTATACTAGAGTGGGAGGATGTGTCTGTTATTTCATGAAGTCTGTAATAAAAGCAAATGGGCTTTACATGTAAGTCCTTGCAGGCTGGTTTGAGATGAAGTGTGCCATTTCAGGTGAAAGGGTAAATGGGTACCTTAAGGTGGATCTACCTTTGTAAACCATGAGCTTTTCAGTTGAGGCCAATTAATTTCAGCTAATCGGATTAACTCAAGCTGTTTGATGGGATAAAGGAGAGATAGATAAACCGCAGCAGATTATTCCACAGTGGATGAAAGAATGCAGTGATCTTGAAGTATGGGCTTTGCTGAGTGTGTGTGGGCAATAACTTGGAATCTTCCTAATACTGAACTTTGGTAAAACAGCGTGGCATTGGTGACAGCCAGGTATTTAGATCGATATTTGCTGAGGGATATGGAAAGTGATCCACATTATTTTTAATCTTAATTACATAGCGTGGTCGAAGGCCCATTTGGACTCTGTGGCCCAACTATCCCCCAATAACTGACCTATGTTTTAGAGCAGTGGTTTTCAAACTTTTTCTCTCCACTTGCATTTCCCCATCAGTGCTCTGTGATTAGTAAGGTTGAGAACCACTGCTCTAGACCCAATTGTTTCTGAAATATTTTGCTTGAAAAAAATTGTCATTGGCCCATTTCTTTTGGAGTTATGAAACCGTGCACATAACGAGTATAAGAGTATTAAAGGTTACGGAGAGAAGGCGGGGACGGGGTACTGAACTTTAAGATCAGCCATGATCTCGTTGAATGGCGGAGCAGGCTCGAAGGGCCGAATGACCTACTCCTGCTCCTATCTTCTAGGTTTCTATGTTTCTATGAGTCAATGAGGTACAATTAAAAGAGTGGCTTTCAAACATTTTTCTTTCCACCCACATACCACTTTAAGTTATCTTTACTAATCACAGAGCACCTATGGCATTGGGATTACTTAAGGTGGTATGTGAGTGGAAAGGAAAAGTTTGAAAACCATTGTTTTAGAGGATAAGTTGAAATTGGAGCACCCATAGAAAATCCACATGGTCATGTGGAGTTCGTACAAAACTGGGCCTATAATAGCATTGCACTCACTGTAATGTTAAGCGTGCTGCCCATATTTATTCAGGTAGCTTTATACTTTGAAGGGCAGCATTATGCATCAGATTTTATAGAGTTTTTTTTGCAGATATTACACCTTAAAACTCAATTGTCTTGGTTTCGAGCTGTTTGAGTGTTCAAAAGGGGAAGCTGAGCATTCTTTTCCTCCCTCCCACAGATGATCTTTTGCCTTAGTCTCTCATGTGTCTAAGAGTAGCTCCAACATGGTTTTTCACAATGGACTCCAAAAAACATGAAAGTAAGTATATTGAAAACAAAAGGGCAACAAAAGTAGGGCCCTGTTGGCACCAAAGGTGCAATCTCTGCATGGAGGTTGTGGACAGGGTCTATAATGAACGTTTCTCATCTTTATTCATTCAGAAGGAAGACATTGTAGTTGGAGATTCTAGTCAGCTTGATGAATTTCTAGAACATGTTAGGATTAAAAAGAAGTTATTAGTTGACTTAAAGGGCTCAAAAGTGGATAAATCCCCAGACCCTTTAAAATGTACCTCAGGCTACTATGGGAGGCAAGGAGGGGTTTATTGGGGCCCTGATGGAAATATTTAAATCTTCAAATCCGGTAAATTTATTCATGAGGACAGCAAAGATAAATCAGATAACTATCAGCCAATGAGTCTGACATTAGTAGGAGGGAAACGATTAGAAAGTAATCTGAGGAGAAGGATTAATCTACACAGAAAGGCAGTCAGCACATAGTTTTGGAGATGCTGTCTGATCAATTTGATGATTTTTTTGAATGAAGTAATAAGATATATTGATGAGGCCAGTGCAGTTGATGAGATTTTAAAGGAAAACAGAATCAGAAATGAATAGATTCTGCAGTAGAGTTGCGTTATCTACATAATCCTTACAATGTTGTATGTTGGCTTTGAAAAGGTGTTAAACCATTGCTCATTTTATGGGCCGCAGACTTGATGCAAAACAACATCTGATATTGTTCAGAAAAAATAACTGTGATTTGTGTTTCTTTGTCCCCTAGCTATTTCCATTGTTTCCCTCTGATTCATGATTGAACTTCCTGAATGTAATTCAAATTGTTGTAACGAATCTAACCAATTCTATAAGAACAAAGGTCTTGACCCTTCAAATCTATTCCCTTAACTAAAACATTAGGCACTTTTACACAGCCACTGAACAGCAGAAAATTTCAGGAAACCTTCTGCTCCAGTGACAGTGTAAAATTGTCGGGACAGAATTTTTTATGCAAATCCCATCCCGTAATTTTTCCCACTTGTACCCCTACACATTTTTACGGAGTGGCTGCAGACACTCCGTAAGAAACAGGCCTAATGAACACGACAAACTTCGCAACACAAAGAAGGCTGTGTAGAAGTGCCCCTGGGTTAACAACCACATCGAGACACACCGGAGGTAGATATGCTAATTTTTTGGGGAATAAAGCTGAAATTTTTGTGTAAAAATGCCAATAGTTGCAAACCAACAAATTTGTTTTCATGAGACACTTGAGAGCCTGAATATGCTGGAATACAGAGTAAAAAACAATCTGCTAGATTTATTTGAATAAAATTAAATTTCATTATTTCCACAGATTATAGATCAAATAATTTTTTTAAAAGAAGCATCTACTTTTGGCAAGTTGTCACTAATAATGGATAAATAGCTAACCAGAAAGGAATTTAAAATATCTGTGAAATTATTAAAGAACTTTCTGCACTACAGGAGAAATTATTTCCATGCTCCCTGTGTTGTTCTGTTATTGGCACCTTGTGGTGAGAGCGAGATTGAAATGGCTGCGGTTCCACATTTACACAGAACAGGTTCAGAAAGTTCACTTGGGTGATGGCGACAGAGTTCAGAGTTCCCTCATTGGTCCAGTCAGCACATTGTAAAGAATTTTTTCTGCACATTTCAGATTTGTAAGGGCCTTTCAGTCTTGCTCTGAATTAATTTTAAGCTTCACATCCATTTGGAAAACTTGTGAAGATATAAACTACTGCAACTAATTTTTTTAACAATTACCGTTATCACTTTGCATCTTCTCAGTTTATACACAAACCTTTGTAATGGATCTAATTCTAAGATTTTACTGTGTAAGCAGACATCACCAAAATACAGTATGTGAAGAAACAGGTATATTCTATAAAAAATAAAGGACAGTATTATACTTCAATCTACTGATTAACATTCTGAAGAAATAAAATTAACGTGAGATGCATGTTCTCGCCAGTCCTTGGACTGTGCCTTGGAATGTTAAATCTGAGATCAGATTATTTTTCATTGTAAACAAACCAAAATCCAGGTAATCTACAGGCCATGGGACAGCAGAGCAGTGTAATTTATAGTAAGATGGCAATAGCTTTTGACAATAGGGTCATATGTCGCACTGAATCTCCATCTAACACTCATTTATCAAGAGGGCAATGTAGAGGCTGGGTATGGAATAGAGTCGCTTTGGTCTTCCCAACATGTAGTGGTTCCACATTTACGTAGGTGCCAAGGTGGTCAGGGGGTGATGGGGTCCAGGAGTGTATCTAAGGGTGCATGTAAATGTTTGAGTATGTGTGTGTTGGTATTTCTGTTTTTTAAAAAAATCTACATCTGTAGAATGTGTACAAAGTTGTGTTTGATGCTCAATAAATATATTTTGAAAAAAGAATCAAGTCCGAGGAGCATTTAAGGAAATTTCAGGGATCAAGAGGAGTTGTGGTTCAGTACAGCTGTGTGTCACTCGCCTGGGACTGAAAACCAAGTCCTTCACGTGCTACCATTGCAGAGTGCAAAGGAAAATGAATTGGTAGGCGAGAAATGCCCAGGGAGAGGCGGGTTTGGGACATGGTATTGTTACCTCAAGAGCTGTGAAGAATGGATTGCCTCTGGCGTTCAGTTACCACTGTGCAAGTCCAAACTCTACTTTGCATTGGTGCATCAAATGAATGGAGAAGTTTCAGTTAAAAATATCAATGAAAATCAAAATTAACACAGCAGGATAAGTAAACCAAGTCCGTGTCGTCACCCTGGCCAACAGCTCTTAATTATTCATAGCCATTTCCGATGATTCAGGTCTAAGAGCCTTCATCAAAACTGAGAAACAGATTTGTTTTCAATAACAAAGAGTTGGGGAGTAGGATGGAACAAAGGAAATGTCCCTGATAGGGTCAGACCTTATGTAGCAATAAATGATTTCAGATTCAGATTTATTGCCAGAGCACATACATGACGTCATGCAAGGCTGAGAGAATTTTTTCTTGTGGGCGAGGCAGAATTACCACTTATTGGCAGTACAAAAACAAACTGTACACAATGTACACATGTAAACAAATGAAGAAATGTAAACAAACTGACTGCAATACAGAGAGAAAAAAATCAATAAAGTGTAAAAGTCCTTAAATGAGTCCCTGATTGAGTTTGTTGTTGTGGAATCTGATGGTGGAGGGGTAGCAGCTGTTCCTGAACCTGGTGGAGCGAGTCTTGTGGCACCTCTACCTCTTTCCTGATGGCTACAGCGAGAGCAGAGCCTGTGCTGGGTGGTGTGGATCCTTGATGATCGCGGCTGCTCTCCGACAGTAGAATTCCTGTAGATCAGTGGTTCTCAACCTTTTTCTTTCCACTCATACCACTTTAAGCATTCCTTATGCCATAGGTGCTCTGTGATTAGTAAGGGATTGCTTAAGGTGGGATGTGAGTGGAAAGGAAAAGTTTTAAAAGCACTGTTTTAATTGTACCCAATTGACTCGTTATGTGTATGGTTTCGTAACTCCAAAGGAAATGGGCCAACAACAATTTTTCTCAAGCAAAATTTTTCAGTAACAATTGGGTCTAGAGCAGTGATTGTCAACCTTCCCTTCCCACTCACATCCCACCTTAAGCAATCCCTTATTAATCACAGAGCACCGATGGCATAGGGATTACTTAAAGAGGGATGTGAGTGGAAAGAAAAAGGTTGAAAACCACTGCTCTAGAATCTTGGCTGTGATGTCTTGGGCTGTGTCCATTATCTTTTGCAGGGATTTATGCTCGGGTTGTATTGGTGTCCCCATACCAGATCACGATGCAGCTGGTCAGACACTTTTCACCACACCTCTGTAGAAATTTGCCAGGGTTTCTGATGTCATAACAAACCTCCATAAACTCCTGAGGAAGTAGAGGCGCTGACGTGTTTTCTAATAGTGTGTTGGGTCCAAGAAAGTCGAGATAGCGACTCCCAAGAACTTAAATTTGCTCACTGTCTCCACTTCTGATCCCCCAAGGATCACTGGATTGTACGCCTCTGGTTTTCCTTTCCTGAAGTCAACAATCAGCTCCTTGGTTTTGATGACATTGAGTGTGAGGTTGTTGTTGGTGCCCCAAATGGCCAAATTCTCAATCTCTCTTCTATATGTTGACTTTTTTATACAACCCACTACCATGGTATGATCAGAGAAATTGTAGATAATGATGTTGGTGTACCGACTCAGTCGTATGTGTAAAGCCAGTACTGAACACAGTCCTGTGGTGCTCCAGTACTGATGGAGATTGTGGAGGAGATGTTCTTACAAATCCTCACTGATTGTGGTCTGAATGGGCAGTTCACATCAGGTTCAACTCCTTTGTCTGTGTATTGTACTGTCACTGGCAAGGCTTTGGGATGCGCCCAGCGAGGCAGATTATGAGCACAAAATGATGGCAGGTAAAAACAGCCTCACCAGTAGCAATGCAATACAGTTATAAAGAAGTGTGTTACCAAAATGAGGGTATTTGATATGGAGTCCTGAAGACTGCAATGTGCCCAAGCAGAGGTTGCGATATTCCTATCTTGTGATGTGCTTTGGTGTAACAGTGCAAGAAGTAACAGATATAAACTTAATTGGATCTTAGCTGCCCTATAATTACCTCATGAGATCATCCAGTCTCTCCCTATCAGAGGTATTCTCTTTGTTCCACACATTCCCCTACTCCGTCTCTCTGCAACCTGGCACACTCATTTTCTCGCTTTCCCAGACCCAAAATGCTAACTGTTGCGCTTGCCTGACCTACCGTGGGCTTTGAGCATTTTCCCTGTTTATTTCCTGGTACCTCTGGTGTTCTTATTTTAATTAGATGACCACATTCAAGGGGCAGGGTGGTATTGAAAGAGAATGTCTTGACTGCAAGAGAAAGTCCTTGCATGTAACAGCAACGCAAAGAAGAGAGGATTCTAAATATTTTGTGATAATTATGGGAGTGTATGGAACTAGAGGAGAGCTGCTTAAATTGGTCTTTGGCTGGACATCGAATTAGGATCAGGTGGAGCAGACAAAGCAGCACAGAGTGAAATTACAAGTTTGCGTTGCATGGAGTGAAACCAGACTCTGGGATCAAGTGCAGTACACAAACGTGCTGGAGAAACTCAGCCAGTCATGCAGCGTCCACAAAAAGTAATGGCCACCAATATTTTGGATCTTTGTCAGATATATTGTTGAATTACTGGATAGTTTAATCTCTTTTGACGGACAGCAAAAAAGAAAATACAAAAATCTCCTCCCTTGTCTCCCAGAGCAGATTAGATCTCCAGGTGATTTATCCACTTTTTTCCCCCAATCCAAAACATTCAACACCCCCCTCTTCTTAATGTTAACATTGCTTCAAAGTACCTCTACTTAATAGATTCATTTAAGATTCTGCTCACATCCCATGGCATAGCTTCCCCCTGTAGTCTTTAAGGGGATCTAATGCTTTCCTCCTGATATGCAGAAAACAATACCTTAGGATTCTTTTGTATATTGCCTGCCAAACGTATTTCTTGACCCCTTTTAGCTTTAATTTCCTTTTAAGTATCTCATTAATGGACTCACCCATTTTCAGCTGCCTGTATTTGTCATGTGCTTTATTTTTTTTTACTTCATCAAGCCCGCGATGTCCCTTGCCATCTTGGTCCTCCAGCATATTCAACATATGGACTTTAAATGGCAGCTGGGTTTCTCAATCTTGGCACTCCCCATTCTCGCATTTACATGTGGCTGCCCAACTGTCGCTCTCTCACGTTTAAAAGACTCAAACCTGTGTGATTTACTTTAAGGGGGAGATGGTGATAGTTCAGCACCAACAAGCAGCTGCTCAGATTCTAGCTGATAGTCCAAAAATCAACCTTTCCCAGTTTAGGATTGTAATTTTTGGATCATCCTTTTCCCTCTCTGTAACGGTCTCGAAACTTGCAGCCTTGTTATCACAATCCCCCGAATGCTGTTCACTGACATTTCTACCACTTGTTCAGCCTCATATCTCGTACAGCCCCCTTCTTTTGTGGGGCTGTCTAAATCAGTGGTTCTCAACCTTTTGCTTTCCACTCACTTTAAGTAGTCACCATGCCATATGAGTTTAAGGTAGGATGTGGGTGGAAAGAAAAAGTCTGAAACGCACTGTTTTCATCATTCCTCATTGACTCGTTATGTGCACGGTTTCATCGCTCCAAAGGGAATGGGCCAATGACAAATTTTTCTCAGGCAAAATATTTCAGTAACAATTGGGTCTAGAGCAGTGGTTCTCAATCTTCCCTTCCTACCCACATCCCACCTTAAGCAATACCTTACTAATCACAGAGCACCGATGGCATAGGGAATACTTAAAGTGGGATGTGAGTGGAAAGAAAAAGGTTGAGAACCACCTCATATTGGCTCAAAAGCGCTCCTGGATAGACTTCACAAGTTCCTCCTCATCCAGGCCCCTTTGTACTAAGGCAATCACCGTCAATATTGGGAATTTAAGTCCTCCTACTACTATCATCTCATTGTCCACACACATTTCTACATATTAGTCTTCAGTGTGGCAGTACAGTCTTTGGCTATCTGAAGAAAACAGAAAAGGAATATCAAGAATTCAAACTTGATCTTCCGATACTCATGAACCCTGCCCGTCCTTTGAGATGTGGGTGGGTTATCTGTGGCGCTCAGGAGGTACCAAAAATGCTATTTTCACAAAACTTTCCAAATCAAGAGGGCAGGATAACTGAAACAAGTCCACATCTTCTCCTTCACTGATGTCCCCTAATCACACTTCACTAGTTCCAATGGGAAGGTCACCTCATTTAAAAGTAAGAAAAACATTGTAGATCCTGGAAATCCAAAATAAAAACAGAAAATGCTGGAAAAACTAATCAACTCAGGCAGCATCTATCAAAAAAGAAAACAAGTTGATCGCTCTTGGCAGAGGGCCTTTTTCAGATCTAGGAGAGTGAGAAAATTTTAAGAGAAAAATATTTCAGGGAAGGGGACAGGGATATTATGTTATAAAGCAATTGTGAAGGTATAATTTAATGTTGTAGATTGTATTTAAAAACTTTGGTCTTACAGCTCAAAAATTTCTTTGTTGTGGGAAGGTATTACGAGCACCCGGTTTAGTAAAATGGGATTATCACTGTAAGGGATAGTATAAGCAGGAGGAACTGAATGGTCACAGTTAGCATTTCACACAAGCACCATCACAAGTTCAATACATTGGAAGAACTGAGGGAAGGTTTGTCACAGTCTGCTCCAGAATCAATACATATGAAAAGACATTGAGATTTTTCAGGGGAGAACCGTTCTGGCTGCTGGAGAGGGAACAGCTCTTTGAAGCAACTCTTGTGGCCAGCCATTTCTGTGGAATTCAGAGCAAACCATGCTCTGTGAAAGACTGGGCCTTTTCGGTGGAGTGACCTGTGCCAGGAGGGTCTTTTAGGAAGCAAAGTGCTTCATTTTGAGTGAGACTCACAGTGAAGGTCACTTGGAGAGACCAGTGCCAGGGTCTTGGAAGCTTCAACACTGAATTTAAAAGACTGAGCTTTGAAGTAAATATCTAGATTTTGGCCTGGTCTGGGTCTATCACACACACGCACACACACGACACCTGTGCATGTTGGGGAAAACTTTAAAAGACTATAGTTTAAGAGTTGGAAATTAAATTAGTGTTTTAAAATTAAACTCTGTCTGGTTCATTACCTATTGCTATCCGTTACGTGCAGTTTGTTAACACTAGAGCATATTGACATTACAAATGGAGGAGATACCAGGATGTCTTAGTGGAAATAATAGTAGTTAAATGACTAGGGCCAGGTGAGATGTATCTGAGGATGTTATGGGAGCAAAACAGAAGACTAATGGAGCCATGACAAGGATTTTTAAATCATTGCTGACCAGATGAGAGATGCCAGATGTCCAGAGGGCTGCAAATATGATACACGGGAGTGTAGGGGTAGGATGGATATAGATAGGCCTCAAAGGGATATAGATAAACTGAGTGAGTGGATAAGAACCTGTAGATGGAATATACTGAGAATTAAAGCAAAGTCATCCACATTAGTACTCAAAACAGGGAAAAAGTTTTTTTCTTGAAATGGTAAGAGATTGGGGATTGCTGATTTTCAAAGGGACTGTGTTGTACTTCTACTGAAAGCAAAGAAAATGCAAAAAAAAAACAGATGCCGTAAATCTGAAATAAAAACAGAAAATGTGGAAACATTGAGCTGTTTAGGTATCACCTGTAGAAAGTGTTAACATTTCAGATGCAGCAAGTGACGAGGAAGAAAATGGTACATTATCCAAAATTATTGTGGTGCGCTGTTAGACAGAATCAGACACACACAAAGTAAAGACTGAACAACAGCCTTTAATCCACAAAAACCTCCACAGAGCCAGGCTGGCTGTGGCTGCAGCAACTCTGAGTGAGGCCTCGGGAGGCCGGCGCAGGCTTATATCCTGGAGGGTGATTGACACCCGACCGGGTGGGGCTTGATCCATTCAGGCCGACTGATTGGCAGCCGGCCAGGTGTTGTCCTGTCCTCTTACATTCCTGCAGAGGTTGCCCCCTGCAGTAGGCTGGTGGTGTACCACAACAATTATGAGATAATTTGAATGCAGGAGGAAGGAGGCCTTGTTGCCAAATTGCATTGGGCTTCACTAAGATCGCATCTAGAGTATTGTGTACATCTTTTGTTTCCTTACCTCAGAAAGGATGTACATGCTACCACAGGAGTGCAGCGAAGATTCATCAAACCAGATCGATGGGTGGTGGATTTGCTGCCTGAAGAGAAATTGGGCTGACTGCAACTGTACTTGGATGTAGAACATTACAGCACAGTACAGGCCTTTCGGTCCACAGTGTTCTACTGGCTTATAGATCCCTATCCAAGAAGAAGAATGCGATCAGTTCTCGTTGAAACCTTACAAGATTGTTAAAAGTTTGACACACTAGAAGCAGCAAGGAGGTTTCCCTTGACTGAGGAAACTCAGAATAAGGGGTAGCGTATTTAGCATGAGGAGAAATTTCTTTACTTTCAGGGCATTGAATCTTTGGTATTTTTTACTTAGAAGGAAATTAAGTTGTGTGGCGATAGTTCAAGAAAACGACATTAAGGTAGATGACTAGCCATGATTATTTTTCTATGATTTTCCAAACTTAAACAATGACCAATCTTATCGACAACATCAACATTGATTACGGTTTACAATTATTAATTCTATACAAGGTTTTCTGGTTCAAGCTTTTTCTAACCCCTTCCCTCCCCCTTTACCCTGTCCACATTTATCACAGTTACACACAACATTCAGGACTTCACAACAAAGGTATGAAACATATATCGGGGGTTTAAGGGTTTGTCATGGCGACCAGTGCTCAGGCTGTTTTCTTTTTCTTAAGTTTTCCTGGTTGGGATACGTGAGTCCATTATGTTTGCCAACAGGAACAAGTCTGGGTCCTGTGGGAATTCTTTACCTATGTTATTATTCCAGGGCTTGGTTCCACCCAGGTTGCGTGCACAAAGGTTCCTGTCACAATGCCGCATCTGAAGCATTGGTCTGATCATTCAGGTCTCGATCTGTTCAATGTTTGCAGCGTCAGGTACAACTGGTGCAAGAAATTGTATTGTACCAGCCTGTACCGCACATTAACGATTGCAGTCATGCTGGTCTAACACAGATCGGACCAGCACCACTCATTAATCATTATTCCTAAGTCTGACTCCCACCTCTGCCTTGGTATGTGAAGGCCTGGTTTAGGTCCTTCCACTAGGAGCAAGAAATACTTTGCCAAGATGAACTTCTGTGTGTTTTCCCCTTCAAATCAGGGCCTCCATGTCACTGCATGCCAGTAGGGTCATGGTTGGACCTAATTTGTCTGTAGAAAAGATCTTATCTGAAGGTAGCAGTGGAATGTCTGACCAGCCACAATCTTGAAGTGTCGCAGAGCAGACTATAGTGGATGGATGCCAAACCCCCACTCCTTTTATTGTGTCAAATTAGACGTAAAGGAATGTAAGACTTTACTGGTAAAAGCTGTAAAGTGACAGAATGTACAAATGAAGAAATTGGCCAAGCGTGAAATTAGATAAGAACCATTTTAAACAGATTTTAAATGAACCTCAAAATGGTGCCTTACAGAGCAGCTCTGACGGGAATAATCAAATATTCCCGTTCAGAACTCCTAAAAATCAAACAAAATCAGAAACATAAAATTCAAACTTACCCGACAGCATGGAGGTCCTAAGATTGCTTGGAATCGGCAGAATCAGCGACCTCCGTCGGGCTGAGGGACCTTTAAACAGCTCGTGCAAGTACAACAACAACTCCAGCAGGTACAACCACAACTCCAGCAGCAGACCCACAGGCCAGGTAAAGAAGACCTGACCACATAGGCACAGAGGAGGGCTACAGATCAACAAGAGACGCCAGGACAAGAGTCTTCCGTTCCCTACCATCCTCCTGGCCAATGTACAGTCCTTGGAGAACAACCTTGATGGAACTCCAAGCCAGACTTCAACATCAGAGAGACATCAGGGAGTGTTGCATGATGTGCCTTACAGAAACATGGCTAAAAGCGGACATTCCAGACACGGCGCTGCTGCCCAAGGTCTACATCCTCCACCATGCTGATCAAACACCAAGATTTGGAAAAACCAGGGGAGGTGGCATTTGTGTCATCATCAATTCATCATGTCCCAGTCTTGCTCCCCTGATCTGGAACACCTGTGTCTCCCATTCTACCTGCCGAGGGAATTTACCGCCGTCATCCTGGTCGCAGTGAACATTGCACCCCAGGCTGGCACTGGCGGGACTGAACACTGAGGCAGCACATCCTGATCCCTTCCTGATCATTGTGGGGGGACTTCAATCAGGCCAACCTGAAGAAGTCTCTAACAAACTACCACCAACACGCTACATGTGAGATCTGGGGAGCCAACACACTTGAACACAGCTACATCACCATGAAGTAACCTACCGAGCCATACCACGATTGCACTTCGGCAAGTCTGATCACCTGGCTGCACTTCTACTCCTGGCATACAAGCAGAGACTGAGGACCATAGCACCAGTAGTGAAGATGGCGAAGGTGTGATCAAGGGAGGTGGAGATGCATCTGCAGGTCTGCTTTGAATCAATGGACTGCAACATATTCATCCATAGACTTGAATGAATATGCACCGTTGTCACCAACTTCATCAGGACCTGCGTGTCCCGCAGGATCCGATGTTATTTTTGTTGAATAATATTAAGGTTATAAGATCTAAAAATTAAATATGCATCAAATTGAATTTGTACAAATTGCTTTAGCAGTTAGGAAATGCATAGCAATATCATGGCAGTCAGATACAGATTGAGGTATGGAAAGATGGCACACAGAACTTCGTTAGAGAAGATTACTTATAGTTTACAAAACAAATATCACTTGTTTTGGAAAATATGGTGCCCATATTTACAAAATGTGGGTTTGTACATTTAATAGACTCTCTGAAGACCTCACTTTTTGGTAACCTCCAATATTTATGATTATTAATGTTCTATTCCCTTCAGTCCTTCTTTCCTCAATCTCTTTTTTCTTATTTTTCTTTCTTTTTGGGATGGGGGAGGGGAGAAGGGTGTACACACACACACACACACACACACACACACACACACACACACACACACACACACACACACACACACACACACACACACACACACACACACACACACACACACACACACACACACACATATATATATGTCTTCTTTGGCTTGGCTTCGCGGACGAAGACCTTCGTGATGCCATCATCATCACCCTGAACAAAAACAAAGGCGAGAAATCAGACTGCTCAAACTACAGGGGAATCACGCTGCTCTCCATTGCAGGCAAAATCTTCGCTAGGATTCTCCTAAATAGAATAATACCTAGTGTCGCCGAGAATGTTCTCCCAGAATCACAATGCGGCTTTTGCGCAAACAGAGGAACTACTGACATGGTCTTTGCCCTCAGACAGCTCCAAGAAAAGTGCAGAGAACAAAACAAAGGACTCTACATCACCTTTGTTGACCTCACCAAAGCCTTCGACACCGTGAGCAGGAAAGGGCTTTGGCAAATACTAGAGCGCCTCGGATGCCCCCCAAAATTCCTCAACATGGTTATTCAACTGAACGAAAACCAACAAGGTCGGGTCAGATACAGCAATGAGCTCTCTGAACCCTTCTCCATTAACAATGGCGTGAAGCAAGGCTGCGTTCTCGCACCAACCCTCATATACAAATATATATGTATATATACATATGGGGTTGGGTGTTGGGTTTTTCCTCCTTTGTCTTTTGTCAGTGAAGTGGGCTCTGCGGTCTTCTTCAAAGGAGGTTGCTGCCCGCCGAACTGTGAGGCGCCAAGATGCATGGTTGGAGGCGAGATCAGCCCACTGGCGGTGGTCAATGGGGCAGGCACCAAGAGCTTTCTTTAGGCAGTCCTTGTACCTCTTATTTGGTGCACCTCTGTCTCGGTGGCCAGTGGAGAGCTCGCCATATAACACGATCTTGGGAAGGCGATGGTCCTCCATTCTGGAGACGTGACCTACCCAGCGCAGTTGGATCTTCAGCAGCGTGGATTCGATGCTGTCGGCCTCTGCCATCTCGAGTACTTCAATATAAAGCTCCAACATCCAGTCCAGTTATCTCTCCACGATCTCTCGCTTTGGCTCTTCCCTCTCCCTTCCTCCAGCCCCTTTCTCCTATCAGTGATCATCTTTCTCAGCCCTCTGCCCTCCTCCCCATCTTCTCCTTTCTCTTCATTCCCCCACCCATCTATTTGAAACAAATCCTAATCATCCCTGCACATATATACATACATACACAAATACATATACCACATGTATTACCTTTTGAAATAATATTTGAATTTAATGAAATGTAATTAATATTGTGGTTTAAAATTTATAAATAAAACATTTAAAAAAAAAGACCTGCATGGATGAGTGTGTGCCCACATGCAAATGCCAGATGTTCCTCAACCAGAAACCCAGGATGAATCAGAGAATCTGCCACCTGCTGAGGACGAGAACAAGGGCGATTAAGGCCAGGGATCTAGATCTTTACAAGAAGTCCAGGTATGTCCCGCGGAAGGCTATCTCTGTAGCAAAGTGGCAATTCCGGAGGAAGCTAGAGACAGAGACAGATACATGCCAGTTATGGCAAGGAGTACAGGCCATTTCAGCCTACAAAGTGAGGGTGAACCCTATAGATGTCTACAATGCTTCACTCTCCAATGAGCTGAACACCTTCTATGTCCGCTTTGAGAAGAAGAACCAAAAAATGTCTTCTAGAATCCCTGAAAAGGCTGAGGACCCTGAGATATCTGTCTGTAAGGGTGACATCAGGACATCATTTAAGAGGGTGAACCCTTACAAGGTGTCATGCTCTGACGGCATACCTGACAAGGTACTGAAAATCAGTACCAACCAACTAGCCCAATGGTTCTCAATCTTTTTCTTTCCACTCACATACCACTTTAAGTAATCCCTATGCCATCAGTGCTCTGTGATGAGTAAGGGTTGAGCTTAAGGTGGTATGCAAGTGGGAAGGGAATGTTGACAATTACTGCTCTAGACCCAATCATTACTAAAATATTTTGCTGGAGAAAAATTGTCATTGGCCCATTTCCTTTGGAAATTACAGCCTACAAAGTGAAGCCGTGCACATAACGAGCCAATTAGGGACGATTCAAAGAGCGGTTTTCAAACTTTTTCTTCCACCCACATACAATCTTAAGTAATCCCTTACTGATCACAGAGCACCAATGGCATAGGGATTACTTAAAGTGGTATGTGAGTGGAAAGAAAAAGGTTGAGAACTACCGAACTAACTGGACTATTCACAGACATTTTCAGCCTCTCATCACGGCAGTCAAAGGTTCCCATCAGCTTCAAAAGGGCATCAATCAGCTTGGAACCCAAGAAGAGTAGTGTGGGCCGCCTCAATGACTACTGCCTTGTAGCACTAACTTCTACTGTGATGAAGTGCTTCGAGAGACTGGTCATGGCCAGAATGAACATGTACCTAAGTAAAAATCTGGACCCACTGCAATTTGCATATCACTGGCTCGCCATTCAGCACTGGATCACCTCGAAAACAGCAATTCATGCATACAGCTGCTCTTATAGACTACAGCTTGGCCTTCAATACCATTATTCCCTCAGTGCAGGTCAAGAAGCTACAAACTCTAGGCCTCTGTACCCCACTCTGCAACTGGATTGTTGTCCTTTCCTGTCCCAGCTGTTGCTACTGACTGTAAAACTGCAGAACTGATCTCTCTCTCTCTCTCCCTCGCTCCCCCATTCTCCCTCGCTCCCCCATTCTCCCTCGCTCCCCCATTCTCCCTCGCTCCCCCATTCTCCCTCGCTCCCCCATTCTCCCTCGCTCCCCCATTCTCCCTCGCTCCCCCATTCTCCCTCGCTCCCCCATTCTCCCTCGCTCCCCCATTCTCCCTCGCTCCCCCATTCTCCCTCGCTCCCCCATTCTCCCTCGCTCCCCCATTCTCCCTCGCTCCCCCATTCTCCCTCGCTCCCCCATTCTCCCTCGCTCCCCCATTCTCCCTCGCTCCCCCATTCTCCCTCGCTCCCCCATTCTCCCTCGCTCCCCCATTCTCCCTCGCTCCCCCATTCTCCCTCGCTCCCCCATTCTCCCTCGCCCCCCCATTCTCCCTCGCTCCCCCATTCTCCCTCGCTCCCCCATTCTCCCTCGCCCCCCCATTCTCCCTCGCCCCCCATTCTCCCTCGCTCCCCCATTCTCCCTCGCTCCCCCATTCTCCCTCGCTCCCCCATTCTCCCTCGCTCCCCCATTCTCCCTCGCTCCCCCATTCTCCCTCGCTCCCATTCTCTCTCTCTCTGAGAAAAGCCTGTTTGACTCCCTCTCTGCTTGCAAAAAAAACACATGATCCTCTTAGAGCAGCAAACAGCTCTCCCAGACAGCCTGTGGCTCTGAACCTACTCCTCTGGAGTTCTTTCATCTGTTGCTTTTCAGAACAACAATCCATTCAGGAAGTCTCTTGGGCACTCCCCAAAGCTTTTGCAAAGGCTCTTGGAGCCAGTCTGTCTGCCTTGAGCAGAGCTCCAGTATTTTAAATGAGATCTGTTTTGAAGTTTTTGTATGTGACCTACACTAAAAAACCTGCCCCACCTGCCAGCAGGTCCCGGCAGACTGGAAGACAGCAAATGTCACGTTACTTTTTAAGAAGGGATGTAGGCAGAAGACTGGAAATTATCGGCCAATTAGCTTGACGTCTGTAGTTGGAAAAATGCTTGAAGCCATCATTAAAGATGAAATAGTGAAACTTTTGGAACGTAAGGGTTCAATCAGGCAGACGCAAAATGGTTTTAGAAAGGGAAGATCTTGTTTGACAAAATTGTTAGGATTCTTTGAGGATATAATGAGTGCGGTGGATAGAGGGGAACAGGTTGATGTTGTATATTTGGATTTCCAGAAAGCGTTTGATAAGGTGCCGCACAAGAGACTTATCAGTAAGTTACAGGAAAGTGGAGTCCGGGGAAGTAAATTGGCCTGGATTGAAAATTGGTTGTCTGACAGGAGGCAGAGAGTTGGGATAAGTGGGAGTTTTTCAGGTTGGCAGAGTGTGGTAAGTGGGGTGCCGCAGGGGTCAGTGTTAGGCCCACAACTGTTCATCATTTACATTGATGACTTGGAAGAGGGGACAAAATGTGGTGTAGCCAAGTTTGCGGATGACACCAAATTGAGTGGAAGAGCAAATTGTAATGAGGATGTGGAGAATCTGTAGAGGGATATAGTTAAGCTGGATGAATGGGCAAAGGTATGGCAGATGGAGTACAATGTTAGTAAGTGTGAGGTTATCCACTTTGGCAAGAAAAATAAAAGAGCTGAATATTATTTAAAGGGTGAAAAACTACAGCATGCTGTTGTGCAGAGGGACTTGGGAGTGCTTGTGCATGAATTGCAAAAAGTTAGGTTGCAGGTGCAGCAGGTTATTAAGAAGGCAAATGGAATGTTGGCCTTCATCGCTAGAGGAATTGAATTCAGGAGTAGGGAGGTAATGTTGCAACTGTATAAGGTACTGGTGAGACCGCACCTGGAGTACTGTGTCCAGTTCTGGTCTCCATATTTGAAGAAGGATATACTGGCTTTGGAGACGGTCCAGAGGAGGTTTACTAGGTTGATCCCTGGGATAAAGGGGTTGACTTATGATGAAAGATTAAATAATCTAGGATTGTATTCGCTCGAGTTCAGAAGAATGAGAGTAGATCTTATAGAAACATATAGGATTATGAAGGGTATGGATAGGATAGATGTAGGAAGGTTTTTTGAGCTGGCCGGGGAAACTAAAATGAGCGGACACAGTCTCAAGATTTGGGGGAGTAGATTTAGGACAGAGATGAGGAAAAATAGTTTTTCCCAGAGAGTAGTGAATGTTTGGAATTCTCTAACCAGTGAAGTGGTTGAGGCTGCCTCATTAAACATTTAAAATTCAGTTAGATAATTTTTTTACATGATAGAGGAATTAGGGGATATGGGGAGAAGGCAGGTAGGTGGAGTTAGATCATAAATTAGATCAGGCATGATCTTATTGAATGGCGGAGCAGGCTTGATGGGCCATTTTTGGCCTACTCCTGTTCCTACTTCCTATGTTCCTATGTAACTTATCTCCCAAAAACATATCTATAATCTGTCACATCAGCAGTCAGAGATGTGCTGGAACAACTAATTGAGGGCCTGTGGAAACCACTCGCATTCTTCAGTTGGCACCTACAATGCCCAGAGCTGAAATACAACACCTTCGACAGAGAACTATTACCCCTCTACCATCTGGCACTTTCGGTATTTCTTGGAGGGGCAGAAGTTCACGGTCTTCACGGACCACAAATCCCTCACCTTAACATTTGCCAAAGTCTCGGATCTATGCCCAACATCTTCCTTTGTCCCCAAGCACCTCTGGGACTTACATCTTCATCCACAGGGGAAAGCAGCAGACACCACTCCAGCAGCTGTATGTGGGCCTGTACAAGTTGGTGCACCAGAACGGAACCACGAGCATCCTTGACAAGAGCGATCATGAGGAGACCTTCACCATTGACTGCCTCAAGTTGGTGCACCTAGAGCTGGAACACCCTGTGACTGTGCCACTCTCACACCGACAATGTCGGCCACCCAAACGGACTAAAGAGGTGTTAGCCATTGAAATCCACACCTCCTAACACCGGTTTGGGGCGGGGGAGGGGGTTCATGTGCTTTACCACATTTCCCTTTGATAATATTGTTGAGTGCTGAAGATGATAAGTAAAATATACAATGCACTGACATTCTTGCTCACTGCAGCTACACAGATATATAAAATACATCAATAAATTATAAGCATAAATTAAATTCCCACACAGGATAAAAAGATAAGAAATATAAAAGGATAAATATCCAGTTACAGTTAGTGCAAAAAAAATGTAATGTTACATGAGCACAGAAGAATCCTGAATCCTGGAATGATGTTCTGGTCAGGGTATCTAGAGCAGTAGTTCTCAACCTTTTTCTTTCCACTCACATCTCACTTGAAGGAATCCCTATGCCATCGGTGCTCTGTGATGAGTAAGGGATTGCTTAAGGTGGGATTTGAGTGGGAAAGGAATGTTGAGACCCAATCGTTACTGAAATATTTTGCTTGAGAAAGATTGTCATTGGCCCATTTCCTTTGGAGCGATGAAATCCTGCACATAACGAGTCAATGAGGGATGATTCAAAGTAGTTTTCAAACATTTTCTTTCCACCCACAACCCACCTTAAGCAATCTGTGAGTCATCACAGAGAACTGATGGCATAGGGATGACTTAAAGTGGGATGAAAAAAGGTTGAGAACCACTGATCTCGAGCCTTCTAACTGTTAAAGAAAAGCTGTTGTCAAACCTAGATGAGCTGGACTTCACATTTCTGGACCTTGTGCCTGAAAGTGGCAGTGAGAAGAGGTTGTGACCAGGGTGATGGGGATGATGTTGGCTGCCTTCATGAGGCAGGGCCTGAGGAAGATGCCTCCAAAGAATGAATTTCACAGGCCCCATTCCTTTCATGCCTCCATGATCCATTCCTACCAACTTACAGGACTTAGCTGAAACCACATCTGGAGTATTGTGTGCAATTTTAGCCTCCTTACCTTAAAAAGTATATCCATGCTACAACGGGAGTGCAGTGAACATTCTTTAGGCCAGAACATTTGCTCTGAAGGGTTTGCTCTGAAGGAGAAATTGAGCCGACTGAAACTGTACTCTCTAAGACTTAGAAAAATGCATGGAGATCTCATCAAAACTTAAAATATCATTGAAAGGTTTGACAGTCTAGATCACACATGTCAAACTCTGGCCCGCAGGCCAAATTTGGCCGGCGATATAATTATATTTGGCCCGCAAGATCATTTCAAAAATGTATTAGAGGTGGCCTGCCCTGCAGCGAGAGCTGATGCTGTTTTTTGGTAATGTCACCCCCATCATCCTCCCCCTTCATTGCACATCCTTCCCCATTGTAACACGAGAAATTGTAACATGAGAAGTCTGTCGATGTCATCAGCCGGCAAGCCGGTTGGAAGGCTCCCCACACAACCAGTCATTTCTCCCACCTGTCGAGCGGTGCGGCGGATTGGCGGGCGCCTGTGATTTCCTGTCAGCGTGACAGACATGGCAGGCTGTGCATGGCCCCCGGGCAGTGTGATCCCCGCGCGACTGGCAACGGAAGGCCCTTCCACAGCGCGAGTGCACTTCTCCCGGTCGCCACGGCCTTCAGCGCTTGCACCCGCGTGGACCCCAGGGACGGCTTGTTCGGCCCTGCACGTGAAGAGAGAGATGGTGGCTGTCCGCAAAGGCTGATCGGCAGCACGCTGGGCCTGAATGGGTGGGTAAGCAGGGGTGGGCAGAGGGTGTAGGTGAGGAGTAATGGGCAGGGGAAGTTATGGTGGTGCGAGGGGCAGTTAGAGGGAGGGATGAGTAGAAGGAGGGGTGGATAGGGAAGAGGTAAAAGGGGAGGGGCAGGGCGAGTAGGGGAGGGGTGATTAGAGGGTGAGAGACGGGTAGAGGGAGGAACAGGTTGGGAGAGGCAGTAGAGGGGCGTGTATAGGATGGGGTGGGTAGAGGCAGAGCGAGTGGAGTGAGGGGTGAGTAGAGGTTGGGTAAAGGACTGGTCAGGTAGAGGGATGCTGGGTCGAGGGTGAATAGAGGCCTAGAGCCTGAGGAGTGAGCAGGAAATGCTGAGTCCTGATGCAGGCCAAAATGGACACAGCCTGTGAATGCTGACTACATCTCCACAGGGACCAAATATGTTTCCCTCAGGTCAAGCAAAGGGTGAACTTGAGCTACCTACTCCTGACCTGTAACATTATCCTCCTAAAGTTATATCCTAAAGTTTAACATTACATATGTTGAAAGAAGAGAAAACATGCAGATGTTGAAAATTTTCAATAAATATTTAGTTCGGCCCTCGACTTAGTCCAAGTTTTTAATTTTGGCCCTCCGTGAATTTGAGTTTGACACCCCTGGTCTAGATGGAGGGAGAATTTTTCCCTAACCCTAAACCAAGTTGCCAGAATGTCTCTGAGACCCTCAGCCTGATTTCAAGTCTAAGGTGCTCCCAAATGAGGAAAAAATAATTTTAGTTATTGCTTCAAATGGTGGTATAGAATGTGTCATACACCAAATGTCTCTTTCATTACAAAGTAATTATACAATGGGGCTACATACCCGGCATATGATAACCATGGTCACCTTTCCCCTTGTGCTATTGACTGTGACGAATCAAGTGCATAACAGATATTAATGCCAATAAGTTTTTCCTCTCTGAAACTCACTCATCCGTAATTGGATTGCTTAGTGTGGAGGCAAGCAATGTCGCCTCATTTGTTTTCTCCACTTCTAAAGTTAATAACTTTGATTTTAATGCAAAGATATTTAAGTTAATCTGTCTTTTGGGCATGAACTTTTGAGTGTGAATTAACAGGCACTGGCAAGTTAGATTACAGAGAATTTCTGAGCATTCTTCAGATATTTGGCTTCACTTTTTTACAGAACAAAACATGCAATAAAATGTTATGCTTAGCTGCCAATATTTCTCTCCTTTTCAAGATGGAACAGTCAACCCGGTGCTCTATGATTGGGCAGGAATATCACATAGATACAAACACTACACCACACTAAATGAAATGTTTATCATCCCCCATTTCTAATTTTTCTGTGATGTAAGTGTTATTTGGCATGTATCGGGCAATATTAGATCATGCTGCATGTAGGTAGGGACGGTTTCATTACCTGAAGAGGTATCGATGGAAATGTTAATCTTGCAACCTCATTTCTTACTTCATCATGGGTGAAGCAGCTGGAGATGATAAACTGAGTTTGCCTTTTCCATGCCATTCAAAATGTTACGAATTAAGTTGTGATTACCGAGTGGCAACTTTATCAGTTTTATAAATTTAATCTTTCCTCATTAGAACATAGAACTTTACTGTATAGTACAATGTTGTGCTGACCTAAAGTAACCTACTCATCAAACTAAACCTTCTCTACCTTACACCCATAACCCTCCATGTTTTTTCTTGTATCCATGTCCCTGTCTAAGAGTCCCTACTGTACCAGCCTCCACCACCATCCCTGGCAATGCATTCCAAGCATCCACTATGTTCTGTGTAGAAATAAAACATACCCCTGACATCATCCCTAATCTCTCCTCCCCTCAACTTGTATAGATGTCCTCTAGTCTTTGCTATTCTCGTCCTGGGGGAAAGGTGCTGGCTGTCCACCCTATCTATGCCTCTCATAATCTTGTAGACCGCTATTAAATTGTTTCTCTTCTTCTGTTACTCTGAAGAGAAGAGCCCTAGCTCAGTCAACCTTCAGGCATTCTCTAATCCAGGCAGCATCCTGGTAAATCTCTGCACCCTGCCCAAGGCTTCCACATCCTTCCAATAATGAGGCAACTAATACTGAACACAATACTCTAACTGTGGTCTGCAGTCAGTTTTGAGTTCCCAGATCCATTCGCTCTCGTCTGATAGTCCATTCCGAGGAATTGTTATGGAAGAGTTTGGCACCTTTTTCACAAGGTTTGATTCAGTGAGTCACACTGCTGCTTCATTTTTCTGTGGGATGGATCTCCCATTTTAGACAACTGTTCTCAGATCTTTTGAGAAGATGTTTACAAGGTTGTCTAGGCTAGGAGTGACTTTGCAGTATCAAATTCAGTGCCTTAATTATGTAGCAGGAATGAAGTGAAATGATCTTGAAAGAATAGACTATGAAGATGAGGATTTTTTTAATGGTCTTCCTACGTCTTTTGAACTGTATCAGTGATTTAGATATTGGAGGGATAGGGTCTGTTTCTGCAGGATTCCAATCAACATTTAACCCTTGAGACTTAAACAGTCTGTTTTAACAGAGCACAATCTTAATATGGCATTTTCAAGGAGTTAATTTTCTTTGGGCTATATTTTAAAAATTTTTTTAAGTATTTCCCAACATTCTTTGCTGATCCCCTAAAGAGCAAAAAATATGGAAAAACAGCTGGATCTTAAAGTTGCAAGACTATTATTTTCTTTCGTTCCAACACAGTTCCCAAAATAAATCCAACAACAAATATCTGCCTCAGATTATGTTAATTTTCTCAACTTTAGGTAGGTGGCAGAGTGTACTTTGAATAAAATGACTTGGACTGTAAGGGGTGGGGTGGGGGGGTGGTTTGCTTAAGTTGCTTAATTTATAGCAACTTTACTTTCAGGGCAGTTCTGTTCCAAGCAGTTCCAATGGCCAAGCACGCTGTAAATCACTGCTCCCTCTGGTTGTCAGGCACACGTTTCCTCCAGTTAATTTTTTAATGAGTGATTTGCAGTTGAATCCAAGGCTAAATTCTTCATGCATATGTACAGAATCATTATGCTGGCTCACAGCGAGAGAGATAGGACTGAATTTGCAATTGTACAGCACCCTTCACATCCTCAGGATGTCCCAAGCAAGGTTACAGTCAATTGTTTTCCGGCAAATGCAATGGAGCGTTGCACTGGTTGAAGGAGGCTCGGACTGCATGCACCTTGGGAAAGTGTCATGTGATCCCTTCCTTAAGGAAGGAGTGACAAAGGCCTTCTTCATTGACTTGATAGCTCGAGAAAGGCCTCAGGCCAAAAATGTCATTAATACACCTTTACTTACGATGGATCGTACAGACGCTGCGATATCTGCTTAGTTCCTCCAACATTTCTGTGTTTTTACTACAATCACAGCATCTGCAGACTTTTATGTTTCACTCTAATCAGCATGAATATCTGAATATGATTTAACCTGTATATTCCGAAAATGATCAGATGAAATAAGCCATTCAGCAAGTGATTGTGTCTGCCAAAACTGACTTTAACTAATCTTATTTTCCAGCTCTTGGTTCATAAGATTTTCAGATTGTGGCTTTTTATGAGCTTATCTAGATGCCTGTTAAATATAATGAAAATTTCTGTGTTCGCCATCCATTTAGTTAAAGTTGTGGCTGCACAATGTCTCACGATTCTAATACCCCAAGTGTCATTTTATAAGACCCAAGGTTGACACACCAGTGATGGTTTCCCATATCTCACTTCCATCAGTTCAAATGTAGGGGAATTTATATTTCATATAAATTATTATTTTGTACAAATACACATCCAATTTCCAGGTCACTGCAATGCATTTCCTTGCCACTGCTAAAGCAATTTTAACAAATTTAACTTAATCACTTAGTAAATTTAGTTTAGGTCTTGTTCCTTCAATGTTCTCCAATGACCTTGTGGAAGAGGTAGTTGTGACAGGGTAGTTCTGTCATTTAAGAAGTGGTTAGATGAGTACATGGATGTGAGGGGGTTGGAGGGTTATGGGCAGGGAGTAGGTAGGTGGAGTTTCACGTAAATCGGTGCGGACTAGAAGGGCCAATATGGCCTGTTTCCGTACTGTATTTGTTATATGGTTATATATGGATGCTGTGAGACCTGCTGAGTCCTTCCAGCATTTCTGTGTTTTCATTATAAATCCAGCCTCTGCAGGCTTGTGTTTTCTTCTTCTTCACTGACTGTGCAGTCTGGAGCTAGAAAGAGTGCAGACTAGATTGGAGCATTGCAGTTACAAGGAGATATGGGATAAGCTTGGTTTGTTTTTTTTCCTGGAGTACAGGAAGCTGAGGGGGTTGACCTGAGGGAAGTATTTAAAATGATGAGTGGGATGGATTAAGCAGATAGTAAAAATCATTCTCCTCTAGTGGGAATGTCCAAGACAAGAGGGCATGAGTGAGAGGCCAAAGGTTTAGAGCGGATCTGAGGGGGGCTTGTTCAGTTGCAGTCTGGAATATGTTGCTTGGAGGTGGCGGAGGCAGATGCTCTCATAACATTTAGCAAGTATTCAGACAAGAATCGCAAAAGCGTAGAAAGCTACAGACCTAATGTGGGTAATTGGGGTTAGTGTAAATGGGTACAATGGGCAGCATAGACATGATGGGATGGAAGGCCCGTTCCTGTGCTGCATGACGGTATCACATCCAAAAAAAAACGCTGCAAGCATCCTGAAGAATCATCTTTGATTATTTATCTAATATACAAGGCAGAATCTGAACCAGAGCAAAGTCTGCTACCAAACTGGCCATCCTAAACAATAATCGAAAGATGCACAACTGAAAAATATACTTCTAATAAGTGAGGACTAGGTTTGATGTTAAGTAACTGAAAACCAAGTTTATGAAATAATAAGGCTTTCCACTAAAAAGAAATTAAGTAAATGTTTAATGTTCAGTGTGCAAGAAGCACAAGCTTGTTTAGCAAGTGAGGTTATTCATTTTTGTTTAATGTATAGGAGCTGTCTAATTGTTCATGAGAGGGAACCAGGCACCTTGGGCAGGGCTTTGCACTCATTGAGAAGCAAGGCATGTCGATTTATGAATGATAGGCGGACAATATTGCAAAAGAGGAACCAAGAGTGTTGTTCAGGAGTGAGAATAATACATAAGAACATAAGAAATAGAAGCTGGAGTTGGCCATTTGGCCCGTCGAGCCTGCTCCACCATTCAAAGAGATCGTGGCTGATCTGATCATTAACTCAACTCCACCTATCTGCCTTTTCCCCATATCCCTTAATTCTTTTTTTAGGTAAAAATCTATCTAACTGAATCTTAAATATGTTTAATGAAATAGTCTCAACTGCTTCCCTGGGTAGAGAATTCTACAGATTCACTACTCTGGGAAAAACAGTTTTTCCTCACCTCAGTCTTAATTTTGAGGCTGTGTCCCCTAATTCTGGTCTCACTTACCAATGAAAACAATTTTCCTGTCTCTAGCTTATCTATCCCTTTTATAATTTTATATGTTTTTTTTTAATAAGATCTCCTGAATTTTAATCCGAGGTGATTTAGTCTCCCATCGTAGGTCAACCCCCTCATCTCCGGGATCAACCTTGTGAACCTCCTCTGAACGGCCTCCAAGGCCAGTCTATCCTTCCTCAAGTATGGAGACCAGAATTGCACACAGTTCTCCAGGTGCGGCCTCACTAGCGATGAAGGCCAACATTCCATTTGCCTTATTAATAACCTGTTGTACCTGCAACTCAACTTTCTGTGATTCATGCATAAGCCCTCCCAGGTCATTCTGCACTACAGCATGCTACAGTTTTTCACCATTTAAATAATAATCTGCTCGTCTATTTTTCCTACCAAAGTGGATGACCTCGCATTTACTAATGGTGTACTCCATCTGCCAGACCTTTGCCCACTCACCTAACTATATCCTTCTGCAGCCTCTCCACATCCTCTGTACAATTTGCTTTTCCACTCAATGTAGTATCGTCTGTAAATTTGGCTACACCAGACTCCGTCCCCTCTTCCAAATCATCAATGTAAATGATGAACAGCTGCGGGCTCAGCCCCAACCCCTGCGACCCACCCACTTACCACTGTCTGGGGCCAATCAGAAAAACACCCATTTACCCCGACTCTCTGCCTTCTGTCAGTTAACCAATCCTCAGTCCATGCCAATATACTTCCCCCAACTCCATTCATCTGATAAATCTCCTTTGTGGCACCTTATCAAACGTCTTCTGGAAATCCAAATGTACAACATCAACCCATTCTCCTCTAACTACTGCACCCATTATATCTTCAAAGAACTCCAACAAGTTTGTCAAACAAGACCTGCCCTTTCTGAATCCATGCTGTGTCTACCTGATGGAACCCCTTCGTTCTAAACGCCTCGCTATTTCATCCTTATTAACAGCTTCAAGCATTTTTCCCGACTACAGACGTTAACCTAAATGGCCGATAGTTACCCATCTTCTGCCCAAAAAGCAAACATTCACGTTTTTGTCCATGAGCACGAACAGGCCTTCCTGCTTCAATGACTGATCATAGTATACAATGAATAATAAACCTTGTTATTTGTTCAATAAGTGATAATCAAGTTTATTAATTAATCAAGGTCCAATTTTCACAGAAAGAGCACAGGGATTTTGATGAATTCATGAGAATCAGACAGTTTTAATTTAATGAGAACAAGATTTAATTTTCAATGCATGAACATCTTGAAGGACTATCAGACCTTGGATTTGGTGTTTTCAGTGTTGGATGCTCTGTACACACTATGTTTATGTTTGCATAGCTATGTTCAACTCCAATGCAATCTGCAGATTTTCTGATGACACCACTGTTGAATAGCAGATGATGAGGAGTCCCAAAAAAGATGAAGATTGAGAATGTTGTTGGGTGGTGCCAGAGAAACCATCCTGCTCTCAATGTCAACAAGACCAAGGAGCTTCTTGTGGACTTTAGGGGAGGACAAGGGACCCATTGGTAGGAGAGTTAGAACCAGGTTCCTGTGAATCTATATATTTGAGGACTTCCCTAGAGACAGCTCATCAAGGCACATCAACACCACTGCTTTCTAAGAAGTCTGAGGAGATTTAGTGCATTGTTGAATACTCTTGTCGACCTCTACAGGCGTAATGGGGAAAGTATTCTTACTGGCGGCTTCAAGGCTCTTCAATGAGTGAGGCTGTAGCACAAGAGGAGATTATTCCGCTCGCTGGGTCGTGCCATTCAAAAACAACTTTTAGGTTGTCCCCGATTATCGGTCTTAGGCCCTGCTTTTATGGTTATTTAAGTGGCATCCAGATTCTTTTTAAATGTGACGAGGAGTTTTTGCTCCATCATACATTCAGGCAGAAACTTCCAGACCCCGTCTAGAAGTGAACATGGTTTTCCTAATCTGCCCTTGATTGTCTATAAATCAACATAAATCACTCCCTCATATAAGCTTCTCTGCCAAGGACAAGTAGATCCTATACCTACACCTTCCAAGGCCTCTTAAATTCAATTAAATCTTCCCCAGTATCTGTTCCAAGAAAAAGAAAATGCTCCATCTGGACAGTTTCTCCTCATAACTATAGTTACCCAGCTCTAACAGCATCCACATAAATCTCCTCAATATATATATATTTTTAAATTTTTTAAAAAATGTTAATGATGGAGTGCAGGAGAAGGCCCATTTTCACCCAATTCATGTACCAATTAAAGCAATGCCTAGCTGTGCCCTGAATAGTTTTCATTGTCATTCCAATGTGACTTCATTGACCTTCCATTTTATGCCTCATGCCATCTACACTCTTAACCATTTTACTTAGCTGTCCCATTACCTTCAGGGATCTGCAAATCTCAAAGCCCCTACTTCTTCCACCCTTCCTAGTATCCTGCCATTTAGTCTGTGTTGCTTTACATTATTTACCCTTCTAAATTGAATAATCCCATATTTCTTGACTAGAAGTACCTCATTTGCTGCTTTTTAAATCATCTACTCTCCCTTCTGTGGCCAATGAAGATTTGAGTGAGTGGGGCACTGAAGGAGTGGGACTTCCAGCCTTTGGCTCAACAGGCTTAGGCAAAAGCAGGCGAGGAGAAGGGTAAGTGGCATTATTTTAGCTCAGTCATGCCTATGGGGTTAGTGCTTTGTACTGGATGTCAGATGTGGGAACCATGGGTGAGTCCCACCCTCCCAAATAGCCACATCTGCGTCAGGTGCACCGAGATGCAGTTCCTTAAGGACCGAGTTGGGGAACTGGAGCTGCAACTTGAGGACCTACGGCTGGTAAGGGAGAGTGAGGAGTTGATAGATTCAACTTTCAGGGACATAGTTACCCCAAGACCAGATGTGTCAGGTAAGTGGGTAGCTGTCAGGGGTGGGAAGAAAGATACCATGAAAATGGAGAGCACACCTGTGAATATCCCTCTCAGTAACAGGTATATTTTGTTGGATGCTGTTGAGGGAGATGACCTGACAGAAGCTGGCAGCAGTGACCAGGTCGCTGGCACTGAGCCTGGCATGGTGGACCAAAAGGTAAAGAGGAATGCAGTGGTCATTGGGGACTCCATTGTCAGAAATACAGACAGGAGATTCTGTGAGCCAGATAGGTATGCCCGCATGGTGTGCTGCCTCCCTGGTGCAAGGGTGCGGGATATCTCAAATCGGGTCCAGGGTATTCTAAAAGGGGAAGGCGAACAGCCTTGGTACTTGTGGGTACCAATGACATAGATAAAATGGAGGAAGTACTGAAAAAGGATTACAGAGAGCTAGGACAGAAACTAAGAAATAGGACAGCCAGGGTGGTGATCTCTGGTTTGCTACCTGTGCCAAGTGCAACTGAGGACAAAAATGGAAGGTTAAGAAAAATGAATGTGTGGCTGAGGGGCTGGTGTAAAGGACAGGGATTTGGCTTCTTGGATCATTGGGATTTCTTTTGGGGAAGGCATGACCTCTACAAGAAGGATGGGTTACACCTAAACCCAAAAGGGGTCAATATATTGGCAGCTAGGTTTGGTACAGCCGTCGGGTGTGGTTTAAACTAATTTGGCAGGTGGTTGGGAACCTGTATGATAGGGCAAAGGACAGAAAAGATAAAACAGGAAAAGTTAGGTTAGGCAGCGAAAGTAAAAAATCAGAAAGAGCAAGGAGGGTGAAAAAAGCAAATCTGAAGGCTTTATATCTTAATGCAAGAAGCATTCGGAACAAGGTAGATCAATTAGCTGTGGAAATTGAGATAAACAAATATGATTTGATTGGGATTACAGAAACATGGCTGCAGGGTGGGCAAGCCTGGGAACTTAACATCCTGGGGTATACGATATTTAGGAGGGATCAACAAGAAAGAAAAGGGGGTGGGGGAGTATTGATGGTGAGAGAAGGGACCGACACGATTGACAGGAAGGATATTAACTCAGAAGATGCGGAATCTATAAGGGTAGAACTGAGGAATAGCAAGGGGTGGAAAACGTTAGTGGGGGTGGTATACAGGCCTCCAAATAGTAGTGTAGAGATGAGGGAAGGAATTAAAAGAGAAATTAGAAAAGCGTGCAAGAAGGGAACAGCTGTCATCATGGGAGACTTTAATTTGCATATAGATTGGACTAGTCAAATTGGTAAAAATACTGAGGAGGAGGAATTCCTTGAATGTTTACGGGACGGTTATCTAGACCAATATGTCGAGGAACCAACTCGGGAGCAGGTCATTTTAGATTGGGTATTATGCAATGATAAGGGGCTAATCAACAATCTTGTTGTACGAGGCCCTTTGGGTAGGAGCGATCACAATATGATCGAATTCTCACAATTAAACCGAGACTAAAGTCCTGAATTTAAATAAAGGGAATTATGATGGTATGAGACGGGAGTTGAGTAAGATTGATTGGGTGGTGTTTATGGGGGAGTTGACTGTGGATAGACAATGGAAAGCATTCACAGATCTAATGGAGAAATTGCAAAAATCGTTTATACCGGTTTGGCATAAAAATAAACCAAAAAAGGTGACTCAACCGTGGATAACAAGGGAAATTAGAGATAGCATTGGGTCCAAAGAGAGAGCATATCAATTGGCCAAAAATAGTACCACATCCGAAGACTGGGAACAGTTCAAGATGCACCAAAGGAGGACAAAGGGATTAATCAAGAGAGCAAAAATAAATTACGAAAGTAAGCTTGCGGCAAACATAAAAACCGACTGCAAAAGCTTTTATAAATATGTCAAGAGGAAAAGATTGGTGAAATCCAGAGTAGGTCCTTTGCAGTCGGAATCAGGGGAGTATATAATGGGGAATAAAGAAATGGCAGACCAATTAAATTCTGACTTTAGTTCTGTTTTTACAAGAGAGGATACAAATAACCTCCCAAGGATGTTGGGAAACATAGAGACTAATGCAAGGGAGGAACTGAAAGAAATCAGTATCTCTAAGGACATGGTCTTGGGGAAATTGATGGGATTGAAGGCAGATAAATCCCAATGGCCTGATAATCTACATCCTAGGGTACTTAAGGAAGTGGCCATTCAGATAGCAGATGCTTTAAGAATTATTTTCCAGAACTCGATAGACTCAGGATCAGTACCCATGGATTGGAGGGTAGCTAATGTTACCCCACTATTTAAAAAGGGGGGTAGAGGAAAAGCGGGGAATTATAGGCCGGTGAGCCTTACATCAGTAGTGGGCAAAATGATGGAATCCATTATTAACGATGTAATAGCGGAGCATATGACGAGCAGAGAAGGGATCGGACAGAGTTAACAAGGATTTACAAAAGGTAAATCGTGCTTGACAAATCTTTTGGAATTCTTTGATATGGTGACAGGTAAAATAGATGGGGGAGAGCCAGTGGATGTGGTGTACCTGGACTTCCAAAAGGCCTTCGATAAGGTCCCGCATAAACGACTGGCTTCCAAAATCAAGGCTCATGGGATTGGGGGCAAAGTATTGATGCAGATTGAGAACTGGCTGGCAGGTAGAAGACAGAGTGTTGGGATAAATGGCTCATTTTCTGAGTGGCAGGCGGTGACCAGTGGGGTGCCACAGGGATCTGTACTGGGACTCCAGCTGTTCACAATTTACATTAATGATCTGGATGAGGGGATTGGATGTAATATCTCCAAATTTGCAGATGACACTAAGCTAGGAGGGGTTGTGTGCACGGAAGAGGGGGTCAGGAAGCTCCAGTGTGATTTGGATAAATTGCGGGACTGGGCAGATACATTGCAAATGCACTACAATGTGGATAAATGTGAGGTTATCCACTTTGGTAATACAAACCGGAGGGCAGATTACTATTTGAATGGCAATAGATTAAGAGATGGGGAAGTGCAGAGAGACCTAGGGGTACTTGTACACCAGTCTCTGAAGGCGAGCATGCAGGTACAGCAGGCGGTTAAAAAGGCAAATGGTATGTTGGCCTTCATATCAAGAGGGTTTGAGTATAGGAACAAGGATACCTTACTGCAGCTGTACAGGGCCTTGGTGAGACCCCACCTGGAGTATTGTGTGCAGTTTTGGTCACCTTATCTAAGGAAGGATGTTCTTGCAAATGGAGGGAGTGCAGAGGCGATTCACCAGGCTGATACCTGGAATGGCAGGAATGACTTATGAGGAAAGATTGCGCAAATTGGGATTGTACTCGCTGGAGTTTAGAAGATTGAGAGGGGATCTCATAGAAACATATAAAATTCTGGCAGGACTGGACAGAATGGATGCAGATGGGATGTTTCCAAAGATGGGAAAATCCAGAACCCGGGGCCATGGTTTGAGGATAATAGGCAAACCATTTAGGACCGAGATGAGGAGGAATTTCTTGACCCAGAGGGTGGTGAATCTGTGGAATTCATTGCCACAGAGGGCAGTAGAGGCAGGTTCATTAAATCTATTTAAGAGGGAATTAGATCTATTTCTTCAGTATAAGGGTATTAAAGGTTACGGAGAGAAGGCGGGGACGGGGTACTGAACTTTAAGATCAGCCATGATCTCGTTGAATGGCGGAGCAGGCTCGAAGGGTCGAATGACCTACTCCTGCTCCTATCTTCTATGTTTCTATGAAAATGCCAAGCAGAGCTTCAGCAATCTCCTGCCATATCTCCCATCGCAGCCTGCGATGCATCTCATCAGTATCCACCTCTACATATTGGTGTCACCTCCTATTCAATGATCATTTGTTCTAGTGCCTCTGAGGTCCCTGCCATGTCTTCTCCTGCCTGGATGAGGAAATTTTCTTCAGACGTTCCTCTCCACTAAATCATAAAACTTAATTTAGGACACCATCTACTTAAGAGGCCTTTTTGGCTTTTTCCCCATTGGGATTTGGGATCTTCCACCTCCCAGGGATGAAATCGAAGGTTCAAGACAGGGTGCCATAAGAACATTAGAAATAGGAGCCGGAACTGGCTATCCGGCCCGCTGAGTCTTCTCCACTATTCAATAAGATAATGGCTGATCTGATTATAGCCTCAGGTCCACTGACCTGCCTTTTCCCCATATCCCTTAATTCCCCTACTATGTAAAATTCTATCCAACCTTGTCTTAAATATATTTACTGAGGTCACCTCCACTGCTTCAATGGGCAGTGAATTCTACAGATTCACTACCTTATAGGGAAAAGCAGTTCCTCCTCGTCTCCATCCTAAATCTACTCCCCTGGATCTTGAGGCTATGTCCCCTAATCCTGGCTTCCCCCAACCATAGAAACAACTTACCTACTTCTACCTTATCTACACCTTTCATAATTTTATGTTCCTATAAGATCCCCTCAGAAAACGAAGGAGAGTCCTTCAACCTTACTTTCCAGATGTATGCATCCGCACATTTCTGCCTCATCCTTGCAAATCATCTCTGCAACCTTTGTTTCCCAATTTATAATAGGGCAACCAGACTATTAACAAAACTCTAAGCACAGTTTAACAGAAGTTGGATTCAGGTTTCGTACGACTTCCATGCTTTGCAATTCTGTCCCTCCAAAAACAAATCCTTGCCCTTGTTTGCCTCTTTTATGGCCTTGCTACCGTTTGGCATGGTTTTAAGCGATTGACGTGCTCTCGTGGAAAATCCCTGTGACCTTCTGCCTCTGCACATCATCTTCCAGTTAACGTGATGTCCTTAACGCTTCCCACCAAGACTTCAAAATTATCTTTGTCGAACCACATTTGCCAATTATTTACCAATTTTGTGAGTTTATGAAGGTCCTTTGTAATTGCTACAATGGTCACTATTAACTATGCCGCCAAATCTGGCTTCATTCTGTAAATTTACAAATTTTCTCTTAGATTTTATTGTCTCAATCATTATTTTGAATTTTGAATGGCAGTAGTCCCAGCATCATTCCCTGTGGAACACCAGCATCCACCTCCCTCTGTGAGTTACTGTCCTTCGCTGCACTCCCATAATTTGTTCTGCTATTTGTCCATGACTTTACATTCTCTACTTTGTGTTCTATTTATATCTTGCTTATTCTGACATAGAAGGAGGCCATTTTGTCCATTGAATCCATGCTGGCTGAGGATCTGGAACTTTAGGAAGCCTCGCGAGCAGTCCCAAAAGTGTCAGATCTAAATGTGGCTCTGCTATTGTAGACTAGGACTGACTGCACGCAATACTGGTCATGCTTCCACCAGCCTACTGCAGGAGGCAACCACTGTACCTGCAGGTAGGCAACCTGGGAGGCTGGCCTCACCTGGTCGGCTATCAATCACCAACCTGCATATTAGACGCGAGCCGGCTCCTCCCAGGTTAGTCAGGCGCACGTGGAGCCATTAAGATATGACAACTGGTGTGTACAGAGTTTAAGTCAATTAAAGCCTGTAGCTCGTGTTTTGTGTTTGCTTGCTGCACTACATCGCATCAAATTTAATCGACTTAAAATTTAAAGACCATAGACAAGTTCTTCACCATTGAGAGGCTGGATATCTACTATCAACACTTGGACGCCCCAGCCCACTTCAAGATCTGGAAGTAGGTGATTAAGGCAATCATCCAGACACAGGCTGAAATTATCAACACGAACCAAAAGAGACTCATGGTATTTTGCACCAAACTTGCGCCCCCCCCCCCCCCTCACTCCCCTCACCCCATGCTTTCCAGGCCATCCAAGACTGCACAGACTTCGAACTGGCGATGGCCATCCTGGAAGGCATGTACATGGTAGGCTGGGGTTCTACATGCTGAGGGATGCACTGAGGCTTGGTACAGCCAACATGAGGGTTTTATGGGGAAGGACCACAGTCAAGAAGTCTTCCAATGCCAGGCATTGGGGGGCTGAGACCAAGGGGAAGTCCTTCAAACAACAGAAGGAGTAACTATAATGAGCCACAGTTGGGGCAGTGCTAATTAGAAAATGAATGTAACAATGTATAGTATGGAATGTATAGATCACTATAGTTGTGAGAAAATTGTTTCCTTCTGTGAATAGTTTTTGGTGAATAATGTGGATTTTTGGAAAAAGATGATATTCCCACCTGCCTTCTCTTGGTCTCTGGCTCTGAACTTCATTCAGGCCATTTTTCCCAATTACACAGGTTCAATGTGAGCTTCACCAGAGTGTTGCCCTTGAAGCCAACTCAGACATGCCTGTAGCTGCTCTCACCCAGTGCTACTCATATTCAGAACACTTACAGGAGCTGGCTGGACAGTCCCATTGACTCACGGTATGGAACAGGCCAAGCAATTGGCATTCTGGGCTGGGCTCATTTGCCTGAATTTGGTTCAAATCTTTCTGAAACCTGGTCACCCATAAGTCTATCCAAATGTCTTTAAGTTTATTTGTCTAACAGACCTTAGTCCGTCGGTTATCTCCAAGATTCATACACCCGGACAAAGAGCACAATTTACAGGGTATAGGATTATAATGAAGAGAAAGAAGAAGATTTAAAGGAGAAAATACAAGAAAGAAAGGCAGTGTTAGCATGCAGGGAGAGTAGAGTTGTTTGTTCTAGGATCTGCTGGGAGTTTGCAGGAATTCACTGTTCTTTGCTGGTACCATCTCACTCCAAGGTTTTGAACTCTAACCTTCAAATTTACCATGAACTTCCACTGCTCAATTTGCCCCCAATGTGGATTCTTCTGCCCTCTCCAACTGCTGCCCCATCCTCTGTTCTTTGTAAACCCCTCAAATATGATGGCAGCACCCAGATTCCAGAACCACTCATTCTCCAACCCCTTTAAAGCAATCATGGCTTTAATGCCACTCTTACAAAAAAGGAAGAATCTTCAATAGGTTATTGAGGAAGGTAATGCCACCAGTGGTACATCAGACCAGTGATACACCAGCTCTCCGACGTGCTGAAGGAGTGGGAATACACTGTCACCTTCTCATAGATGAGCTTCTTTGAAGCAATATTTTTGATGTTAAACATATAAATAGTCATATAGATATTTGCAGGTGAAAGTTCCAATATACATGTTAACATGCTTGGAAAGGAATATTAAAGAGTTAACTGCCCATCCACATTGATCAACATATTACGTCAAATGAGAACTTCTGTGGTGATATGAACACCAGCCGACTGCAGGGGGTGATCCCTGTACCTGCAGGAAGACCACCCAAGGAGCTGACTCCACCTGGCCGGCTGTCAATCAGCCAGCCTGAATATAAACCTGAGCCGCCCCTTCCTGAGCCAGTCACACAGGGAGCCACCAAGGCTTGAACTGGTGTTCAGACTTTTACTGGGATAAAGCCTGTTGTACAGTCTTTTGAGCTTGTGCTTGCTTTCTGCTACCTCAGCGCACCGCAACTGCATAAAGACCTGCCAAAAAGGTTTACTTTTTAAGCAGGGAATAAATGTCACAACAAACCTTAAGGACTGAAAGAAATAAACGGTACAGAAACTTTCCATCTTAAAAACTCTCCATAAATCTACCGAGGTATCACTTCATATTCCACAGTGGATATCACTAGAGTGATAGTTTGCTAACCTAGTTTCCTCAGAAATTTAAAGGACCTCAGACATGGAAGCAAGCAAGCTACTGAGAGCAGCCAGGTGCTCATACATAAGCTGAGGACCAGGCTTTAAATCATTCCAACCCAAAGAATGGAAATCTCAATGGAATCTTTAAAACTGAGTTGAATTCATCAGCACTTCTAAACTATTTTTTATCTACAAACTCCAGCAATTGATACTGAAATATTCAATATATTGATGTAAACGGATTCACAATAGGGAATAACCCCTTCAGCCCAAGCTGTAAATGAAGGAAACAACCAATTCCTGAGAGAGTAATAACAGTTGTTAAACTGAACATCGTAGCTGATATTCAAGATCTTTACAAACTAATGACACAAAAATACCTCCAATGGCAATTTTCAGTGAGCATCAGGTCTTCTCAATCCTTTCCTGCTTTAGGGTCAAAGTGATCATGGGGCATACCATCTTCAAAGATGGAAGAATGGGCTCATAAGGAATGAAGTAATATCCCTGTTGTCTGGAATTCAAGCAACCAGTAGCCTCAAGGAACTGGTAAAAAAAACTGCAGAAAATAAATGTTAAAAAAAATTGTCTGTGCTCAATGGGCTGAATTGTCTGAAGGGTATTCATGAATCAATTGTTTTTTTGCACCACTGGTAGTCCTGTGTGGCATTATTGAGGAACTAAATTTGAGTTTCTTCATTCTTCTTTTCTTTTTTCTTTGGCTTGGCTTCGCGGACGAAGATTTATGGAGGGGGTAAAAAGTCCACGTCAGCTGCAGGCTCGTTTGTGGCTGACAAGTCTGATGCGGGACAGGCAGACACGGTTACAGCGGCTGCAGAGGAAAATTGGTTGGTTGGGGTTGGGTGTTGGGTTTTTCCTCCTTTGCCTTTTGTCAGTGAGGTGGGCTCTGTGGTCTTCTTCAAAGGAGGTTGCTGCCCGCCAAACTGTGAGGCGCCAAGATGCACGGTTTGAGGCGATATCAGCCCACTGGCGGTGGTCAATGTGGCAGGCACCAAGAGATTTCTTTAGGCAGTCCTTGTACCTCTTCTTTGGTGCACGTCTGTCACGGTGGCCAGTGGAGAGCTCGCCATATAACACGATCTTGGGAAGGCGATGGTCCTCCATTCTGGAGACGTGACCCACCCAGCGCAGCTGGATCTTCAGCACCGTGGACTCGATGCTGTCGACCTCTGCCATCTCGAGTACTTCGACGTTAGGGGTGAAAGCGCTCCAATGGATGTTGAGGATGGAGCGGAGACAACGCTGGTGGAAGCGTTCTAGGAGCTGTAGGTGATGCCGGTAGAGGACCCATGATTCGGAGCCGAACAGGAGTGTGGGTATGACAACGGCTCTGTATACGCTTATCTTTGTGAGGTTTTTCAGTTGGTTGTTTTTCCAGACTCTTTTGTGTAGTCTTCCAAAAGCGCTATTTGCCTTGGCGAGTCTGTTGTCTATCTCATTGTCAATCCTTGCATCTAATGAAATGGTGCAGCCGAGATAGGTAAACTGGTTGACCGTTTTGAGTTTTGTGTGCCCAATGGAGATGTGGGGGGGCTGGTAGTCATGGTGGGGAGCTGGCTGATGGAGGACCTCAGTTTTCTTCAGGCTGACTTCCAGGCCAAACATTTTGGCAGTTTCCGCAAAGCAGGACGTCAAGCGCTGAAGAGCTGGGTCTGAATGGGCAACTAAAGCGGCATCGTCTGCAAAGAGTAGTTCACGGACAAGTTTCTCTTGTGTCTTGGTGTGAGCTTGCAGGCGCCTCAGATTGAAGAGACTGCCATCCGTGCAGTACCGGATGTAAACAGCGTCTTCGTTGTTGAGGTCTTTCATGGCTTGGTTCAGTATCATGCTGAAGAATATTGAAAAGAGGGTTGGTGCGAGAACAGAGCCTTGCTTCACGCCATTGTTAATTAGAATGCAGTAAAACCCCCAATTGTCCGGAATTCAAGCAACTGGCAGCCTCGAGTAACTGGCACAAAAAAAATTGCGGAAAATGAATAGATAAGTACAGAAGTTTAAAATTTGCACGTCTCGCTGTTAGTTCACCAATCCATGCAACCCGATCTCAAGCAACTGGAATCACTTATCTGGCAACTACCAATCCCTTTCGGTGCTAGGTATCAGGGGTTTTACTGTATTTGTGTAATGAAGGGACTGAGGAGAGGATAGATTTTACAAAGATCTGGTATGGGAGTAATGGGCTGAATGACCCTTCTTTAATGTTCTATGATTCCAGAACTTTTTCAGGATAAAAGAGATTAACCCCTGAAATGATTCAGTCAGTTCCAACCATCTCCAACTGCATCTTCATCCAATTAGGTTGTACATTGAGCATTTCTCCATTATAAACAAAAAATAGCACATGGTATGAAGAGTTGATAGTCCTATTAAAATGCTGGGTAGGCTTGACATATTTTGGAAAAGCTTTCAGAAGTGAGCAGTTACTTGGCTGAGCTCCTCTCCATCTGTTCCATTTCCCCCTCCAGCTCATTTTCAGTATTACCCATTTGTCTTGCCAATTGTTTATTACCATCATACTGAGTGTTTGTTCCAAGACCTTAAACATCCCTGCTTCCCATCTGATAAAGTGCCAGTGATATCAGAAGAGGGTGCCTTTGAACGTTGTGGCCTTCACGGTGTGTTTAAGCTACATATGGTATTAGAATGATTTAGAACGTAAAAATAAACATAATGCTGGAGAAACTCGGCAGGTCAAACAGTGTACTTTATATGCTAAAGATAAAGATACATAATCAACCTTTCTGACTTGAGCCCTTTATCAAGATACCTTGATACAGCTTGACCTGCTGAGTTTCTCCACCATTGTGTTTGTACTTCAACACGATGTCTGCAGACTTGTGTGTTTTACTCACAATTTAGAGCATGTGGTCAGGCCACTCATCTGAGTGCTACTGGTACCATGTAACCCAGTACTACCTGTCGCGTGGTCAGCGACTAAACTGGCTCCCACAAGGCTTGCCTGGTGTGGAAGGTGGGCTAGACACCCTGCAGGTTGAAGAACACAACCTGTCAAAGGGCAGGCAAACCTTCTCTCAGGGTCAATGGCCAACTAGCAAACACGTGCCGTGAAAGGGCCTCCCTTCCATCGAATCTTGGTCTGGCCGTTCACTGCAGCAGAACTTCCCCCAGCCGTCTTGGACCTCACCGTGCCACTGGATCCGGAAGGGGATTTCATATCAAACTTCGCAAACTGACTGTAAGGAACCAACATCATCCTATGGGATGGTTAGTCAGAAGAACATAGAACACAGAAAATGACTGCAGAGTACAGGCCTTTCGACCCACAGTGCTGTGCCAACCTAATAACATACACTTACAACTGCCTAGAATTTTCCTACTGCATAAACTTTCATTTCACTCAGTTCCATAATACCTCTCTAATAGTCTCTTAAAAAGATCCTATTGCGCCTGCACTGTTGCGAGCAGCTCATTCCTGCACCCACCACTCTGAAAAACTTGCTTCTTACATCCCTGTTGTGAATAAGGAAGCAGGTTTGGTGGTCTCAAGGGCAAGGACTCTGAACACTGTTTTGGTAGAGAAGGATTTTATTTACAGGAGGCAAATGTGGGAAATGGTAACTGATGTCTCACACACACACACACACACACACACACACACACACACACACACACACACACACACACACACACACACACACACACACACACACACACACACACACACACACACACACACACACACACACACACACACAATATGAACTGGTCCATACAATGATCAAGGAGAAATCACTATGATGTCCCACCCCCCCTTGACTTGGTGCAGACACGTCTCGATGCTACAAGGGACACTAATTAAAAGCTCCCAACCCTTTTAACAGTGCACATCTTACCAAAAGCTTCTCCTGCACCCTTCCACATTTCTAGGCCTGGAGTGAAGCAGGGTGGTCCCAAGCTGGCAAAGAGAGAGAACAAAGAACACATGGCACCTTAATAGTGCTGAGGGACAAGCAGGTGCCAGGAAGGTTAATCTAATTACAACAGCCAATGGCCCAAGGTCAAGTGCAGGCTGGCTGGAGAGTGCAGTCCAGGTAATTTACATGGATCTAACAGCAAGGTGTGAACTAATGGGTGGGGCAGAACCAAACCTTGACTGGAAGTTAGGTAGGACTAGGTCACATGACAGCCACAACCCTTCCCAATAGAATCCCCCCCCCTTTACATACTCCCAAACACCTTAAAACTATGCCCCCTTGTGTTGGCCATTTCAGCCCTGGGAAAAAGCCTCTGGCCATCCACACATTCAATGCCTCTCATCATTATATACACCTTTATCTGTCATTGCAAGAAGAAAAATTCAAAGTTCAGATTTATTGTCTCAGTACAACATCGCATAAAACCCTGAGTTTCTTTTTTTTTTGTGGGCCAGGCAGAATTTCTATTACATAAATGCATAAAATTTGAACTCAAGAAAGTTACAAGAAAAGAACACTCAACCTAACCTGAAAAGACATGCTGTCCGATCCTTGTAAACCTCCTCTCTATAGAACCACCTCCTTCCTATTGTGAGGTGAACAGAACTGAAAGCAATATTCTAAGTGGAGTCTTAAATTGCTGTGACACTGCCTTATGGCTTTTGGACTTGATCCCATGGTTAATGAAGTCCAACACAACTTAAACAAACCTACCACCACTATCAACCTGTGCGACGGCCTTAATGTCCTCCCATTATCATTGAATTCTGCCTTCAGATTTGACCTATCAAAATGAACAACTTCACACTTTTTTAGGTTAAATGCCACCTGCCACATTATCTTTCATTAACAACATAAAGAAGCCAATTCAGAGCACCTCTTCGAAAGATTGATCCAATTGCTGTCACACCCTCTCCCCACTGTCCTGAAAATTTGTATTTTTTTCAGTATTATCCAATTTCTCTCAAATATCACCACTGCATCTCCCAGCAGCTCCCCCCTCCCCACCTCCTCCACCTCCCACAATGTGGAGAACATACGATTGGATGAGAAATTCCTCTTCACTTACACTCCAACTCTTTGATACATGAAAATCCAGTGGACCCTTCTCTGCTACGAGGAGATATTACATTGGTTGCTCCTTCCCATCCTTCTGTCTGAACTGTGCTCATAAATGATGTTCTTTCTTGCTCATTTTCCCTCACCACCTCGAATCTACGTGGATTTCAAAGTTCATTCACAGATGCAGCATTTACAGTATATGAAACGGATGTGAAGTTTCCTCATGGATTGCCTCTCCAAATTCCTTCCAGCAGTCCCTCGTTCTACACATTCTGAGGTTGTGAAGTTTCCTCGTGGATTGCCTCTCCAAATTCCTTCCAGCTGTCCCTCGTTCTACACATTCTGAGGTTGTGAAGTTTCCTTGTGGATTGCCTCTCCAAATTCCTTCCAGCAGTCCCTCATTCTACACATTCTGAGGTTGTGAAGTTTCCTTGTGGATTGCCTCTCCAAATTCCTTCCAGCTGTCCCTTGTTCTACACATTCTGAGGTTGTGAAGTTTCCTTGTGGATTGCCTCTCCAAATTCCTTCCAGCTGTCCCTTGTTCTACACATTCTGAGGTTGTGAAGTTTCCTCGTGGATTGCCTCTCCAAATTCTTTCCAGCAGTCTCTCAATCTACACATTCTGAGGTTGTGAAGTTTCCTCGTGGATTGCCTCTCCAAATTCCTTCCAGCTGTCCCTTGTTCTACACTTCTGAGGTTGTGAAGTTTCCTTGTGGATTGCCTCTCCAAATTCCTTCCAGCAGTCCCTCATTCTACACATTCTGAGGTTGTGAAGTTTCCTCGTGGATTGCCTCTCCAAATTCCTTCCAGCAGTCCCTCGTTCTACACAGATGAGGCATAGTGGATTGTTTGATGGGATTGGCTGGTTCAGTCATTCCACTGGGCCTCTGTGTATCCTGACAAAGCTACAAAGAGGTGGCAATGCTCCTTCCCCCTTTTGAGTGGTCATGGGACAGCGATTTCCAGCAGTTGTGGGAATGTTACCCTTCTGCAAGGAGGCTTTGAAATAGTTCCTTGAATTATTTCCTCTATCCACCTTGTGATCCCTTCCTATGGCAGAGCTCAGAGTATTGTTTATGAAGACTGATGTCAGGTATGCGATGTGCCTGAATACTGGAGATACAGATTGGGACTTTATTCCCTGAAGCATAGCAGAAGGGATATTTGATAGGGGCATTTAAAATTATGAAGGGTACAAGTGTAAATGTAGGTAGGCTTTCTCCACTGAGTTGCAAAGCAGAGAATATGGGTTAAGGGTGGAAGGGGAAAAGTTTAGGGGAACATTAGGGGGAACTTCTTCACACAGAGAGTGGTGGGAGTATGGAATGAGGTCTCAGCTGAAGTGAATGTAAGCTCAATTTTAACATTTAAGAAGAATTTGGACAGGTACATAGATGGGAAAAGTATGGAGGGCTATTGTGTGGGTGTAGGTCAGTGGGACTAGATAGAAAAATGGATTGGCACAGACTAAAGGGCTGAAGGGCCTGTTTCTGTGCTGTAATGTTCTATGGTTCTAATTGCCTGGGAAAGGAATATATCCTTAGTTTTTTATTCTGGCAATGGATTTGCAAATTTTGAGGAGACAGTCTTTTGGAATGCAGCAAGGTAAATGGGGGGAGGGGGGAGCATTATGGTAGAGCTCAGTGACCATGACTCTTAAGCTTCTAGGGAGTTATGGGGAATAATGAGGATAGAATGCAAATCAAACTCCTGAAATGGGGGGGGCGTAAGGTTGATTTTAATGTGGCAGAAGTAGAGTGAAGGGGATTACTTGTAGGAGAGTCAACATGGGACCAGTGGGAGGGATTCAAACATGAAATGAGAGTTCAGGGCCAATGTGTTCCCCTAAGAGTGGAAAGAAAGGCTAATAAGTGCAGTGGTACGTTACATGGCATTAAGGGCTGCAAAAAGAAATAAAAAAACAAGCTAATGACAGGTAAAGATAACTGAAAACTGGGGAGGCCTCTGAGGAGTTGAAAAGTGAAAGAGGTATTTAGAAACCAGTCAGAAGGGTAGTGAAATATCACAGGTGGACAAGACTGAGCAAAGTCCCAAAGCATTTTATCATTACACTAAGGGCAAGAGGGGAGCCAGAGAAAGCGTATGTAGGTAAGGTCTTCACTTAATTCTTCTCATCTGATTCAATAAGGACAAGGAGTTTGGGGATGGATGGAGGAGGAAGTGAGTCATTATAGAGGCCAGCGAGTCTAATGTTAGTGGTGGGGAAGTTATTGGAAATAATTTAAAGGAACAGGGAAAAAAACCGGGTTTCAAGAGTTAGCACAGCTTTGTTAAGGAAAGGTCTTGCCTGACTAATGTGTTTGAGTTTTTTTAAGAAAGCCTCCAAGAGATTCTGTGAGGGCGGTGCAGATGATGTGCTGGACCTCAGCGAGGCCTTTGATAAACGGCAGGAGACAATGGTCAAGAGTTGATTTTGTGCTTGGAAGTCTGTGACCAGTGGCAGAACACAAGAACACAATACTTAAGTGTTTAAAAAAGTGGTATTGAACGTAGAGGCTATTTTAAAAAAAATTTAGGCCCATGAGCCCTTGCTGCCAAATTACGCCCAATTGACCTACAAGCCCTGTACCTTTTGAAGGGTGGGAGGAAACTGGAAGCCCCGGGGACAACACACACAGACACAGGGAGGTCGTGAAAACTCCTTACAGATAGTGGCAAATTTGAACCCGGGTCACTGGCACTGTAACAGCCTTGCACTAACCGCCTCGCTAACCGTGCCGCTGTGAGCAACCGTGAACTTTGAGTTTGCAGATGACATGATCGTGAAACAGCAGTTGTTAACCACAGGACCAGCACTGGTGAGTTAATAAAAAGGGCAAAGAAATGAAAAATAGTTTAGTCCTGCACAATCAACGTGAAATTGAAAATTTATGCATTGAAATTCTTGCTTGCTGCAGCTAACTAGGGTAAGTAAAATATGGTAATAAACAATGTATAAATCAAATTGCTCTCAGAAGAAGGAAGATAATAAACAAGAAGATAAATTATTATCTAATAAATAATGAGTTCAAAGAATGTGATATTACAATGGTGCAGACAGAATTTTGGTCCTAGAGCAGTGTTCGTGTTCGGGTAATGACTACAACCAGCCCGGTGACCTGACCTCGTGGCACCTCCAAACTGACAAACTACCCTGACGTCCCCATGACTCTGGAGCAACTGGGTCTTACTGCCGAGCTCAGGACCTAACCAGAAGCAGCCACCAGGAAAGGAATCCTGAGGGAACCACTGGGTCCTACTGCCGACCTCTGGACTCGACCAGAAGGGGCCATCTGTTCAGTAAAATCTGAAAGAAGTGCTGGGTCCTACTGCCGACCCCTGGACTGACAGTTCAAGGAATCTGAAGAAATCACTGGGTCACCACTGCCGATCCCAGGACCTGACCAGAGGCAGCCACCAGCTCAGAAAGTGGGACAGCTGAGGTGGACTGCAGGTGAGGATGTAAAAGAACAGTTTAAAGTCTCCCCCTCTCCACCTAACATTCCCAGCATTCCCTTTGCAGATGTGCAAGCCACAGAGAATAAAAAACTGTGTAAAGTGGACAATTAAGGGCAAAGTTACAGTTAAAATGAAGAAAAGATCAATTAGTACAAAGCAAGGATGGCATGATTCCACTGCTGTGGGGTTCATTCAGGAGCCCAATGGCTGCAGAGCAAAAACTGTCTTCAAGCCAGTTGGCACACAATTGGTATACCATTAGCCTTCTCCCTGATAGGAAGAGGGAGGAGAGATTGTCCCAGGGGTGTGATGGGTCCTTAAGTGTGTTGCCTGCCTGTCCTAGGCAGCAGGAGATATAGATGGAATCTATGGAGTGGAGGAAAGATTATGTAATGGTCTGAGCTGCAGTCACTCCCTCCTATATCTTTTCCAAGGTTAAGCAGAGCTACTCCTGTGATACATCCAGCAAATATGCTCTTGACAGTGCACCTGTGAAAGTTGTTGAAGGATAAGGGGAACATGCAAAATTCCTCGGTCCTGAGAAAAGTAGCAGTATTGGTGCTCATGCCATGTGCTGGTGAGCAGAGGAATGGGAGGTGACAGCAGTGAGGAGGGATTCAACCTGGTGCCTCTGGGGCAGAGATAACCTGTATGGGAGGGCCAGATAGCTCCTGAACTGGAGGGTGATCAAAATCCTGGTGGGGGATTGGTAAGAGTGACTTGGATGGGTTTAACCAGTCTGGCAGGGGACAGTGTGACAAATGGGAAAGTTGAGGCAAATATCGAAATTACAGTAGGCATGAAAGACCGAGGAGGTCTGGGAGTGAGGAAGATGGGCATTTACATTAAAGGCAGGCTTGGATAGGCATATAGGATTGTGGTATTACAGTTATTACAGAAACATGGATGAGGGATGGGCATGACTTGGCAGCTAAATGTTCCAGGGTATAGATGCTCCAGAGGATTGATAGAGGGGGAGGCAAGAGAGAAGGGGTGTTGTATTTTGGATTAGGGAGAACAATATTTTGACATTCCTGTAGGAAGGTCCAGTGAGGCTATATCAGCAGAACTTCAAAATAAGAAGGGGATAGAGATAGGACTTGTCTAGAAATTAAAGTCTTCAACTAAGACAGTGGTTCCCAACCTTTTTCTTTCCACTCACGTCCCACTTTAAGTATTCCCTATGCCATCGATGCTCTGTGATTAGTAAGGGATTGCTTAAAGTGGCATGTGAGTGGGAAGGGAATGTTGAGAATCACTGTTCTAGACCCAAATGTTACTGAAATATTTTGCTTGAGAAGAATTGTCATTGGGCCCATTTCCTTTGTTGTTTTGAAACCGTCCACAAAACGAGTCAATTTGGGATGATTAAAACAGTGGGTTTCAAATGTTTTCTTTCCACCCACATCCCACCTTAAGCAATCCCTTACTAATCACAGAGCATCGATGGCATAGGGATTACTTAAAGTGGGATGTGAGTGGAAAGAAAAAGGTTGAGAACCGCTGATTTAAAAGACATTTGGACAGGTTCACAGATAGTTAAGGTTTGGGGGGTGGGGGGGGGGGGGGGGGGTGGGTGGGCCAGTTGTAGAGAAATTGAATCAGCTCATATCTGCACCTTGGCTGGAATGGACAAGTTGGTCCAAAGGGCCTGTCTCCACAATGTCTAACTCTACCACTGTAAAAGAAAAGAGCTAAAGTACACATTGGTCTCTTGGTCGATGAGACTTGGGAGTTAGTGATGGGAAACAGAGAAGCAGCAATGATTCTAAATAATTATTTTGGATCAGTCTTCATGGCAGAAGGCACCGAAATCATTCCAGCAATAATAAATAATCAAGGGTTACAGGGAAAGAGGAACCTCAAACATATTTTTATAGCTAGAGACAAAGTCCCAGGCAGACTAACGAGGTTGGAGGGCACCAAGACCACTGGTTCTGATGACCTGCATCCTGGAGAGTTCAAGGAAGTGATCGCAAAGATTGGTTGTAAGCCACCAGAATTCTCTACCATTTGGAAAGGTGCCAGAGGATTGCAAAACCACAGATGTAGTGCTTTTATTGAAATGAAAAAACATGAATTCAGAAGGCAGGAAATTATAGGGCAGTTAACCTCACATCTGTCATTGACAAACTGCTGGAGTTCATTGTTAAGGAAACAATACAATGACATCAAGAAAATCAGGCAGAAGCAGTATGGTTTTATGGCAGGGAGCCTTACCAAATTCTTTGACATAAAAAAACACAAAAGATAGAATTTATTTGGATTTCCAGAAGGCATTTGTGAAGGTGCCACATAAAAGCTCACTGCACAACAATAAAATTCCAAGGTGCAAACCTGACTTTCACAGATAGTTAAGTGCAAGGAGTTTGCACTTTCCCCAAGTGGTCTCAGCACCAGCTTCCTCCCACGTCCCAGAGACATGCAGGTTGGTAGATTGATTATCCGATGTAAATTGCCCCGAGTGTATTGCTGTATGGTAAAGGTTCAAGTTTGTTATCATCTGACTGTACACGTAGACCCAGGCGAAACATAATTTCTCTGGACCCATGGTGCACATGTACACGGTCATGCGCACACATGCACACACATGCACGTGCACTCACATGTACACACACTACCTTTTTCACAGCATGTAATAATCACATAAATGCATAAAAAGCCAGATTTCTTTCTTGTCATGCACATACAAATACTCAAAATGTGTTTGGAAAACAGACAGAGGTCACCGCTAGTGCAGCACCCCCCCCCCCCACCCCGAGAAAGAGAAAAAAAGGGAGTCCAATTGGAGATACCACGTGAATGTGGATCCCGTAACCTTCTATGATGTCCTTGCCTCCTGTGCTCCCATAACCACCGCAGTTGCATGACTTCCTATCTGTCCCAGCGGTGAATCAAGTTCTAGCATCTAAGTAACCCTCTGTCGCCCCTGGTTTTGAACCCTTAAATGATAAGGAGGCTGTTAACACCTGAGGACCTTTGGGAGCCCTGCTCACCATCGGCACCCTCACTGAGCTGGTCCTGATACCTGGTTCCAATGAGCCTGTCTCAAGCAGCCTACAATCTAGTATGAGTCCTTCTCACCCTTAGCCCCTCATTGGTCTGCTGGTGTGGTCTTCCATCCAGGCTTCACCTGCTTGGCTGGAGGAACGGGCATGTGGTATTCTATTGCTCTTGTGCCCTGCACCAGTCCGCTCCTCGCCCAGAACCGGCAATCCTCATGGTCTCGGCTGCCAAATGTGGGTTCTGCCATCTTGGGCATGGATCTCCGTGGGTTCTTGGATGTAAAAAGAAATGGAGCAATTGATGCAATGACAGAGCAGTAGGACCCCGTGGAAGACTCGTCTCTGTTCCGCGTGGTTTAGCACCAGTGGCAGCTCTGCCATTGCATCTGCCACAGCAGCACTGCCACCACGATGGGAATGTGGAGATACTGATTGTAAGAGTGTGGTTAATGGTCTGTGCCTTCTCAGCGGATGCAGGTTCTACCGGTTGCGTCACTATCTGGTACGGAGGCACCAACCCAATGGACAGGAAAAGAATTCTAGAGGGTTGTTAACTCGGCCTGCAACATCACAGGCACCAGTCTTCACTCCATCGAGGACATTGACAAGAGGCGGTGTTTGAAGAAAGCAGCCTCTATCCTCAAGGACCCCCACTGCCCAGGCCATGCCCTCTTCACTCTGCTACCACCGGGAAGGAGGTCCAGGAGCCTGAAATGAGCACTTAGCAGCACAAGGACAGCTTCTTCCCCGCCACCATCAGATTCCTGAATGGACAATGATCCACAGACACTTCCTCCTATTTCTCTTGAATTATTTTTTTTAAATAAATATTTTATAGCAGTATTTACACCTGCAATGTTGCTGCAAAACAACAAATTTTGTGATATATTCATGGTTCCATTTCCATGAAACAGAAGATCCATAGATTGGGAGGGTGGATGCTGAGAAGTGTGGGGCAAGTGAAATTAAGGGGTATAAATTCCGAATTATGCCTCACCCATTTCGGACCGAGATGAGGAGGAACTTCAGATGTACTCCTGAAGCACCCCTTAGCCCCGGAACAGTGACTGCCGTTTTCTTTCAGTGGATGCTGCGAGACCTGCTGAGTTTCCCCAGCACTTTTGGATAGACTGTGAATCTAAAGTTCCCCTCACAAAGAGGCAGTCATTGAATACTCGAAGCAAAGACAGGCAGAGACTTTTGCCTTCAAGGGAGCCTTGAAGAAACAGCCTTCAAGAAACAGCAAGAAAGTGTGGCTGAAGCCAAGATTGGATCAGTCTTGAATGTGTGTAGAAGGCTTCAGGGACCTGCACCTTAATGATGCTCCCATATCACTAAACCGATACAAATGGGACTGTTTCCAATCCCAATTGAATTGTAAGTCTGCTCACTGCCCTAGAGATAGTGCCCACTAGATAAACATGGGTAGACTAAACATGGGTAGACAAGAAGCACAACAGAAGTGGACATGCTATAAAGATCTTGCTGTCATCACGCTACCTTCAGAGTGAGGAACACAGTCCAGGAACAAAACCATCTCCAACACGCTGTCTTCTGCCCCTCACTTAGGCACATAAGCCCCAGTGTGTTGAATGTGATTCAACTCAACCCTCCAGCAAGTCTGCTATTTCTACAAAGCCGTCGCTTTTGCAAAGAATTCACAATTTGTTCCATTCTTTCTCGTGCCAGGTTTTCATTGTTAAACATCACAAGGTGCGACAATTTCACTCATATTTTCCATCTTTGGCAGGGATTTACTCTTCCTCTGTGTAATATCCTCTTCTCACCCACTCCTTATTTGCAGGCCAAAACCTGCACACTTTATTTTGCCTCTAAATCTTACTATCTAAAGGTATCTTTATTTACTCAACCCACTGTGCTGAGCAGTCAGTTCCCAGTCAGGTGATTTCAGTTTTCTGTTTTTGTCCAATAGGCACTTTGAAGCGTAATTTAACGGCCAGCTTATGCAAGAGGATAGAGACTGACCGTGAACTACCTTCCAAAATTTGATCATGCGGCAGTGCATATCCCTGCGGCAGGCGAACCGGCTCGCATGTTATGCTTGCGGCAGCGGAGCAGCCACATCAAGATGGCGCCGCCGGGGTCTTCTTTTCCGCCGGCCGGGTCGGGTCCGCAAGTGCGCGGGGTAACATCGTTTCCGACGTGAGGGCGGAACTTACCTGTGGCCTTATAAGGTGAAGCGCGGGAAGTTTCAATAAACAATGGGAGTGAAAATGAGCACACTGATTACAAGTTTAATTCTTCTCGACTCTGTTTAGCTACTGCTGCAATCAGATTTTTTTTTCTGCAGTGCAGTCAATATCAACAAATTTGGAAAAGGACAAACCCAGTGGTTCTCCACCTTTTTCTTTCCACTCACATCCCACTTTAAGTAATCCCTATGCCATCGGTGCTCTGTGATTAGTAAGGGATTGCTTAAGGTGGTATGTGGATGGAAAAAAACATTTGAAAACCACTGTTTTAATCGTCCCTAATTGACTTGTTATATGCACGGTTTCATAACTCCAAAGGAAATGGGCCACTGACAATTTTTCTCAAGTAAACTATTTCAGTAACAATTGGGTCTAGATCAGTAATTCTCAATCTTCCCACTCACATCCCACCTTAAGCGATTCCTTACTAATCACAGAGCACCGATGGCAGAGGGATTACTTGAAGTGGTACGTGAGTGGAAAGAATTGAGAACCACTGGACTAACCTGTCAAAAGGTTTGTCTCATAGAAATGCTGACAACCTACTGGGGTTTGTTTACCTGTGTACTGTACCAGTGCAAGAAATTAACTCAGAATGCACATGAACTTATGGCTAATGCTGGTAATGACTTCTGGCCAGGGCTAGTTTCAACAAGGAATTATGAAAATGATAATGAGGAAGGTAAAAGAAACATATGAAGTAAATACTGAATATGTGTGTGAAGTAAAGCTAGCCAGAAAGGTGCAAATAGTGATTGAGAATTCTTCTTCTTTGGCTTGGCTTCGCGGACGAAGATTTATGGAGGGGTAATGTCCACGTCAGCTGCAGGCTCATTTGTGGCTGACAAGTCCGATGCGGGACAGGCAGACATGGTTGCAGCGGTTGCAGGGGAAAATTGGTTGGTTGGGGTTGGGTGTTGGGTTTTTCCTCCTTTGTCTTTTGTCAGTGAAGTGGCCTCTGTGGTCTTCTTCAAAGGAGGTTGCTGCTCGCCGAACTGTGAGGCGCCAAGATGCACGGTTTGAGGCGATATCAGCCCACTGGCGGTGGTCAATGTGGCAGGCACCAAGAGATTTCTTTAGGCAGTCCTTGTACCTCTTCTTTGGTGCACCTCTGTCACGGTGGCCAGTGGAGAGCTCGCCATATAGCACAATCTTGGGAAGGCGATGGACCTCCATTCTGGAGACGTGACCTGCCCAGCGCAGTTGGATCTTCAGCATCGTGGATTCGATGCTGTCAGCCTCTGCCATCTCGAGTACTTCGATGTTAGGGATGAAGTCGCTCCAATGAATGTTGAGGATGGAGCGGAGACAACGCTGGTGGAAGCATTCTAGGAGCCGTAGGTGATGCCGGTAACGGACCCATGATTCAGAGCCGAACAGGAGTGTGGGTATGACAACGGCTCTGTATACGCAAATCTTTGTGAGGTTTTTCAGTTGGTTGTTTTTCCAGACTCTTTTGTGTAGTCTTCCAAAGGCGCTATTTGCCTTGGCGAGTCTGTTGTCTATCTCGTTGTCGATCCTTGCATCCGATGAAATGGTGCAGCCGAGATAGGTAAACTGGTCGACCGTTTTGAGTTTTGTGTGCCCGATGGAGATGTGGGGGGCATCAGTCTTCATGACAGAGGATATTAGTAACATCCCAATATGGCCTTGAATTAGTTATTGGGAGGATGGAGAGAGAAACGCAAGAAAAATATAACCATGGATGAGACGAAAAAAAGCAAGTTGTGAAGAGGTTGTAAGGAGGAATAGTTTAGGTGAGAGGCCAAAGTCCTGGCAAATGGGGTGTAATGTTAGTATCATGGGGTATAATGTCAGAAACATTACTTTTTCAAAGAAATAAATTTAAAAAATATACCACACGCTAGAAGTTGATTCTGGACATTGAGACCCCATGCTGCCCAATTTCACCAAATTAACCTATCAACCCCATACATTTTGGAATAAGGGAGAATACTGGAACACCTGAAGGAAAGCAGGTCAGGCCATGTGGAGAACATACAAAGCTCTTAGAGAGCGCAATGACACTCTAATAGCATTGCACTAACCGCCATGATCTCCGTGCCACCTTCTTGCCCGTGAAGCGGCCAATTTTGCATGGAAACTAAAAACAGAAGCATATTTTCTAAATGGCGAGTGATCACAGAGCTCTGAGATGAAGCGGGATCTAGATGGTCCTACTCTACATCAGCCATTCTCAACAGAGGCCCTACGGTGAAGAAAGGGTCAGGCTCGAAACACCTCCTATGGTGCTGTGAGACCTGCTGAGCTCCTCCAGCAATTCTGTATTTTAAATACAGTATTTGCAGATATCCGTGTTTCTTGGGATTTACAGGAGCTTGTGGCAGTAGTGATGAAGGGTTTGTGATACATGTCCAGGATGATGCATGGCTCAGAAAGACAGGATTGCAGAAAATTGAAGAGAATCAGCAATTTCCTGATTAAAATCACATGGCACTTACATCCAATATTCTACCCTTGCGTTTTTTGATTCATCATACATCTCCTCACTACCAACACAATCTACCCAGCAATTTGTGAAACATGAGCCCTTCCGTAACTCCACTGAAACTGCAGCCCAAGGCAGAGGAGATAGTCTGTGAGCATAGTCCCCAGGGTTCAGAAGGTGATGCTGGTTCACGCAACCTTTATGTTCCAGATAGGAACTTCCTATCTCACACCTCCCAAAAGACAACTCAATTCTAATGTTATTGTTACACCCTTGTTTTGGTCTACATCGACAGAGGAAATAGATTCCACTTTGTTTAGTTTAACGTCATTGTTATGTTATAGTCAGAAGGGTTCTTCCATAAGCTTTCTGACAGGTCAACTCTAAAATTCATGTAGCCATATTAAAGAAGCAAAGCAGGAGCGCAAGTACAGAGAATTAAATGAAACAAAAGACGTATTAGTACAAATCAAGGGCAGCGTGAAAGCACTGTGGTGTGGTTCATTCAGGAGTCTGATGGCTTCAAGGAAGAAACTGCCTTTAAATCTGTTGCCGCACAATTTCACACCAATGAGCCTTCTCCTTGAAGGGAGGAGGGTGACGGGAAAGTGTCTGGGGTGTGCGGGTCCTTCAGTAGAGTGGTTTCCCATTTTAGGCAGCGGGGGATGTTGATGGTGTCCGCGGAGGGAAGTTTATGTGATGTTCTGAATTGCATTCACCACCCTCTGACAATGTTGAGCAGAGCAGCTCCTGTGTGATGCATCCAGCAAATATGTTTTGGATGGTGCACCGAGAGAGCGTGTTGAGGAAGATGGGGGCATGCCAAGTTTCCTTTGTCTCTTCAGTAAGTAGAGGCACTGGTCTGCTTTTCTGACATGGTTGCTCCAGGTCAGTTCATTTGAAACATTTACTCTAAAGAACTTGTGTTACGAGCCCAGAGGACCAATAAACCCAGCAGCAGTAGATATTCACGAAGACAGATGGTTACTTAAACAAAAGTTGCTTTTAATTATCTTTAAACATGAACATAGAATCAAAATTTAACTTATCTATTATTAACTTAACCTACTTAACCCCCTTCTAACGCTAAGTGTGCACGTGTATGTAATGTGTGTGTAAGTTCAGAAAACTTCTTTGGTTCACAGTCCAATCTCACTTCTCATTCCTTCAAGTTCACTGGTTGCAGGCAATTCTTATACTGTGCACAGAATTTAACATTGATAAAGTTCACCAGGCTTTGGAGCTCGAAAGGTAAATCGTTACTGCTCGGAAAGGTTCTTGTTGGTTTTCAGAGAGAGAGAGAGATGTGTTGTACTTCCATCAGCCACTCCAGTGTCTTGCTGATGAAACTTGCCCTATCAGGGTTCTCCAGATGATAATCTCTTTCTTTCAGGTCACAACAGAGTTCCTTTTTGTTTCACTTATTCCCAGTGAAACATTAGACAGCCAGTCCTCTCCTCTTGCATGAACCACAAGGGTTTTGACCAGGTTGTCTTCCAAAAGCTTGCCAGCTTGTCCTGTTCCAGTCCCAGCAACTTCTTGCTGGTTGTAACACTGTCAAATGCTCTCTCTCTCTCTCTCTCTCTCTCTCTCTCTCTCTCTCTCTCTCTCTCTCTCTCTCTCTCTCACACACACACACACACACACACACACACACACACACACACACACACACACACACACTGAGAGAAAACCTGTTTGACTCTCTCTCCTTGCAAAACCACATGGCCCTCTTACAACAGCAGAACTCTCCTCCAGACAATCTGCGGCTGCAACAAACTCTTTCATCTGTTGCCTTTTGTAAATAACAATCCATTAGTGAAGTCTCTTGAGCACTCTTCAAAGCTCTTGCAAAAGCTCTGAGGCCTCGATATGTCTAGCATTGGGCAGAGTGCCAGTATTTCAAATAAGATCTGCTTTAAAGTGTTTGCATGTGACCTACTCTAACAAACCTTTCCCAATTTATCTCCCAAAAACATTTCTATATACTCTGTCACACTTGAAGCTATCCATCTTTTTAACTTCAGTGCAATTGATGTGAATAGGGGCAGTACTCTCCTCTCCTGAAGTCAGTGATCATCTCCTTCTCTTCATCTTAATGACTCGCCTAAGCTCTTCTCATAAAATACAAGATTCTGTCTGTCTTGTCAACCCTTCCATAATCTTAAACATTATGATTTCCCTACATTTACTAGTCTAGGAAACACAAATCTAACCAATGTCATCAGCAATGGTGTAGTTAGGTGGGATGCAGGGGAAGCCACTGCACATTTTTCAAAAGTGGCACCCTCACTCCCCCACCACCACCATGACGTGGCCACCCCCATGCTCCGACATAGCCCACTGCTCCAACACGGCCCCACCACTCCAACACAGCCCCCTCTGCTCTGACGCAGCCTCTCCCCCCTCCACTCCGCTCCGACACTGCCGACAAATCAGTGGAGCCCGCCATTCAACCACTGACTCACTATCTGGTGTGTGTTGTGGTGCCATTTTTTAAGTGCTCACTCCCACTAGCGTTCGAACCTGGCTACGCCCCGGCAATCAGTGCTGAGACTTGGGAGCATTGGGACTATTGGAATGCTTATTAAGTAACAAAACAACCCCTAATTATTATGTTGAAAGAACCTTGGCATCCTATTGAAGACTCTTTATCCACTCAATGACCAATATCTCCTTTCTGACCTCTGGATGAGGTCGAGACATTTAACTTACTCCTCTTTGAATTCAAGACTCCTTGAAATGAAAGTTAATGTTCTATTAGACCTTCCAATTTATTTATTTTAAGTGTTATGGATACTAAAAATGCTTCTCCACAATTTTTATAAATAATATATCTGTCTCTATGTGTTCCTTATCTGTGGTGAAGTAGACTATATAAAGAAAATCCCCATTATCTGGAATTCAAGCAACTGGCAAAAATAAACATGGAAAATAAATAGGTAAAAAATACAGGTTTAAACTTGGCGCGCCTCGCTGTTAGTTCACCAATCATGCAGTCTCAAGCAACCAAAAATTTCACTTATCCGGCATCTACCATAGGTGCCAGATACCAGGAGTTTTAATGGATGCATGAAATGTATAGAGTTTCAAGAAGTGTGTTTGGTTTATTGAGGCCTTCTCAGATTGTGCACAGGTATACATTGATACACACAGGATCGACATCTTCACATGGAGATACCACATATTTGCATAAAATGAAAGTGAAACAAATATGACATTTGTAAACGTACTCCTTGCTATATCGCAGCTTGAGCTATCCTAGAGACTCGGCTGACGTCATTGCAGCAGAATCCACGTAATAAAGCACCACACTGACTCTCTTCAGCCACATTCTGTGGGTGTCGGTGTGATTCCAGGATGGTGCATTGCCTCCCTGCCGCCAAGGTCAAGGATATGGCTGCAGAGCATTTAGAAGGGGCAAAACATGAGGACCTACAACACAAGAAGGAATGTAGTCCTGCAGGTAGACTTTGGAGACATGGGAAAGTAATGAAAAAGCAGAACCTCAATTCCCATCAGTTCCACAGGTTACTGGGTATAAAATTAGGAATTAGCAGATGAACGAATGGTCAAAGAGATGGTGTAGGTGGGAAGGCTTTATATTCTAACAATCAGGACCATTATATTCTGACCATTAGGTTAAGAAGGACACTCAAGTCAGGCTCCTATTGATTGAATATAGCTCTGCCTTCAACACCATTACGCCAACCAAACCCACCTCTGAACTCCTGGTTGTCAACTTCAGGAAGGAAGGGCTGTGCACATGCCTATGTGTATATCAATGGCACTGGGGTGGAGAAGGTAGGGTGTTTTAAATTTCTGGGTGTAAACGTCACCAACAATTTATCTCGGTCTAACCACCAGTTCCTCTATTATTGTGGTGATACGTCCACTAGCCGACTGCAGGGGGTGATCTCTGTACCTGCAGAAGGACCACCTGGGGGCTGACTCCACCTGGCCGGCTGTCAATCAGCCGATCCGAATACAAGCCTGAGCCGGCCCATCCTGAGCCAGTCACTCTGGAGCCACCACAGCTGAAATGGGTGTGCACAGACTTTTAGCTGAATAAAGCCCGTAGTGCAGTCTTTTGTGTTTTGTGTCTGCTTGCTGCTTCCACAGCGTGTCACACTTACTCAGAAGGCAAAGAAAATTCAACAAATTCTCAGTCTTTTAACAGTTTTTATAGATACACTATAGAATACAGCTTGGAAATGGGAACTGCTCTGGCCAGATCAACAGACCAATGGTAATAAAGTGTTGGAAAAACTCAGCAGGTTACACAGCATCAACGGGGACCAGCTTCCCCTCCATAGATTCCCTCCACACTTCCCACTGCCTCAGTAAATTAGCCAACGTATAAAAAGAACCCGTCCTGCCCCAGTCACACTCTCCCTGACGAAGGGCCCAGGTCCAATACATTGCTCACCCTTTGCTTCCTCTGGACGCTGAGTTTCTCCAACAGATTTGTGTGTTGCACGCCCTCGCCCTTCTGCTTGGGCAGAAGCTACATGAGCTTGAAAACGCATGCTGCCAAATTCAAGGACAGTTCCTTTCCCATTCAAGAGTCATTTATCAGACTCTTGAAAGCTCTTCCAACACACCACAGATGATCTCTTCCCCTCAACACTGACTATGCCCTGTTTTAATGAACTCTGAAATGCTCTGTAACACTTCATTCTGGTCTTGTGTTTTATTTCACGCCACCTGTTTTACCCATTGACTTGCCTGGATAGCTAAAAAAATCAAGTTTCTCAATGTATTCTGGAACATCTGACAATAACAAACCATTCAATGCAATATTCCTGAGGAATTGGACTGTTTCTGGGGGAGATGGGACATCCACAAACCATCCAGCCATTCGGAAGTCACCTCAACAGCGACAGGACCAGCCTTTGCTCATACTATGGTAGGGGGAGATGGGGGGTGGGGGGGAGGTTCATTTTGGTTGGCCTTGCACTGATGGGCTGTAAACGTGAGAATGATTCAGAATCTGTTCAAGATACGGGTTAATCTTTATTACTTCTTTTCTTTTGGGTTAGAGATGTTTAAAGAGAGTTAATTTTACTGGATTAAAGAAATTGGGGAGAAGAGGTGCAGTTGTCAGATTTTGAGTAACTGGACTTTGGCGACATGGTTATGGTTGATAGGTTTTTAAAAAGAATTTTAGCAACACCTAGCAAAAGTAACTTGATAATTATGCAGATTCAGAAATGGAAGAAGATGAACATTATTGAGATGATTATATTTCGGATAAGAAATCGATATCCTATAAATATTTTTGAACATATGGAACCATTATTGGTTTTGAATGTTTAATATAATGATAAGGGATGCAATGATTAATATTGTAAAATCAAGTGTAAAAATGATAAGAGATAGATTACAATTTGACAGCATAATGCTGTATTTTTAATTTGTTTTTTTTTTGTATTTATGAACTTCTTACTGACGCTCCCTGGATTTGGTAAAGTCAAGGAAAGTAGATTCTTCTAGTTTGGATGATACTTCTCAAACATTTCTATTTTTTCTTTTTGTGTTCTTTTTTGATTTTGGGGATTTCTTTTCTATTTTGGGGGGAGGGGGAAGATTAGATTTGGGTTTTAAAAGCCATCATGTAACATGATTATATATCAATATACTGTATATGAACTTTGAATGCGAATGCATGTATGACTTGAAAATTTCAAAAAACATTTAAGAAAAGAGAGTGACTCCGAATCAAGAAAATGCTTCAGCTGGAAATGGAAGGTAGGGGTTGAAATGAGGGGTATCTAGGAAGGCCATGGGAATAGTCCAGGGCAATGATAGGGAAAGGTCAAGCAGAGTGCTTCAGTGAGGTACAAAGTGTGCACCAGTAAATGCAGCAAGGACAAATAATGGGGTGAAATTAAAGGCAAAACTGCAAAAAGCTTGTGGTGATATGTTTCCTCCATTGTATATAGTTATTGTTGACTGCTGTATATATGGAGCTGGCCCGCCCACTGATGACTCATACCCTATAACTCCTCCCCTGTGGTCTTGAGCCGTAAAGGCCGAGCCACCTCCATCTTCACTCCATTCCTATACCTGGATCCAGGCCAGCAAGGTTCTTCTGTACATTAAAGCCCTCAGCCTAGCCTTTGTGGTTACTGATGGTGCCCTACAAAGTGTTTGGGGAACAATTGACATGAGTTAAACCAGGATGTCTGCAGACCTTGTGATTGTAGTTCAACATGCAAAAGAGATGGAGAAACTCAATAACTCATGCAATGTTCCTTACCCTAACCCAAACCCCTATGTAGATAAGGTATGTAACCAATTTTTTGGGCCTGAGCCTTTCATCAAGGACGAAGGCCCAGGGTCGTAATGTTAGTTACATATCTTTGATACATAACAAACACTGTGTGACTTGCTGAATTCTTCAGCACTTTTGTGTGTGGAAATTCCTGCAGTTAGGACTGCATAAGAGGTCAGTGACAATGGAAATGAAATGACCATCATTGTGTAATTATGAAAATTTAATGAGTTGGGGAAAAAAGGTGAGAGATAGCATTAGGATAAGATGTGGCTGTGATAACAGAAACGTGTCTGAAAGAGCAAAACTTGGCAGTTGGATTTTAATTTAATTATTTTAATTTTAAGTTAGGCATACAGCACCGTAACAGGCCCACGAGCCCGAAATAACCTATGACCCAGTATGTTTTGAATGGTTGGAGGAAACCAGAGCACCCAGAGGGAAGCCCCCACAGACAAAGGGAGAACAGACAGTGCCGGATATGAGCCCGGGTCACTGGTACTGTAATAGCGTCACACTAACCGCTGCACTAACAGTGCCACCCTTGGGGACAATGTACTAATTAAGGGCAGAATGAGTTTCTGAAATGTGTGCAGGATAGTTTTCGATTGGAGTAAGTTTCTGGTCCAACAAGGAAGGAGGGATTACTGGAAATGGCACTGGGGAGTGAAGAGTAATAACTTTAAGATGGGGAACATTCTGGAGACAGTAATCATAACATTTTAATATAGAGAAACAGAGAATGAACAATCCAAAATCTGGACAATTGTACGATCTTTTTGTTTTACATTAACTGCAACAGTGATTGTTTATTTATCTTACCATTAATATTCTTTGTTACTTTTTCTGCCTCATGACATGTTATGGTAATTCAACTAATGCAGGGGTGGCCAGCCTTTTACATTCCATGCTACAATTTTTTTCCCACACATATATTGAACAGTTTTGAAATGACTGCAGAACAAAAGTCCTTCTTCCCTAGTTTGACTCATTGAACATTTAAAAAAAATTGAAAACAGTTTAATGTAAAAGATAACATTCACCAATTGACAAGTACGAAATAATAAAATCACTAAAAATAATTGCCAAGTTTTTGATTTATTTTCATCAAAACCCATTTCTAGCCCTAAGTGACGAATTCCTGTTACAGATTTATTTTCTACAAATCAGTTTTTGGCAAATACTTTTTGCATGAGTAGGTTTACTTTTTATTATTATCACTGAGATGAAACGTGCCACTTCTAATCATCCAATGCACCACTTTTACTGTATGCGCCATAGATTGGCCATCCCCGAATTAATCCATTCGTTGGCATATCTTGGTGTGGGGATACAGGAAGTAAGAACTTGGGTGCATCTGTGCATTGTTCTTCTTAATGTACCATATCATTAACTAGAGAAAGGCTAAGATTAATGGATAAGAGTCAATCTGGCCCCTGTAAATTGGAACCCAAAGTTGATGAGAAAAACTGTACCAGAATAATGGGCTGCTTTAAAGAGGAGATGGCTGAAGCACAGTGGAGGAATATTCCCATGAAAGCAAAAGAAGAGAAAACAAAGCTCCCGAGGATGAAAAAGATACAGAGGAAGATAAAGCTGCATGTTTAATGCATTGGATTGTAAGTACAGGCAGACACCAAGAGGATCTGAGGAGAATAAAAACTAAAATAAGAGAAGTGACGAGAGCTAATGAGGAAAGGTGAGCTACTAACATGCCCAAATGTTTTCTAAGGCATTTAAATATAAAAGGCTGGAACAAAAATGGGAACATGTACAGTACATGAATTATAAGGACACTGGGGTGAAACACAAAAGTCCACAGACGCTGGGATTCTAGTTAAAACACAGAAACGCTGGAGGAACTCAGCCGGTCTCGCAGTGTCCACATGAAGTGAAGATGTATAACCGAGGAAGGGCTCAGACCCGAAATATCGGGAATATATCTTTCCATCCCATGGACGCTGCGAGACTAGTGAGTGCCCCAGCATTCAAGTGTTTTGATCATAAGGCACTTAAGTGAGTCAGGATATTTCTAAGGTAATAGTGATGGCAGAGAAACTCAAAACACTAGATGGTTCACAAATTGGTAGCAAGTAAGTATTAGAAAAGTTGGTGGTACTTAAAGCAATTGTTAATACCAGATGTCCTGACCCTTCAATGCTTTTTGGATACTGGTGAGAGACCAGTGAAGGGCTCCGTAGCTGAGTGGCGGGCTGTCAGCGACACAGGCTGGCTACCACGGTCAAAAGCTGCGGGCTCCTGGCGACTGCAGTCAAAGGACACATCACACCAGCCTGAGGACTGCTGGACTGGCTTGAGGCTAAAGGGGTACCAGGTTCCAAACCAGGATGCAATAGGGTGCCAAGGGCACTGAAGCCTTCCTAATCGTGTTGGAGCTTTAGATCTAGAGCTCAGGTTGGCCAACGGATTGAACAGGAGATAGTGCTGCTGAAGAGATTGCGGGAGTGGTGGAGGTGAATCAACGGACACTCATTGATTCTCTTTCTCTGACTCTAAGAAACGCTTCAGGATGATGGTAAATCTGTTTGCCTTACAACAGACTAAAAGCAATTTCGTGTAATATTACACTTTTCATTACATGACAATAAAGGATTCGAATCTTGATTCCGGTAAAGGAGAAGAGGTTCAGGGGGAAAATGAGCAGGATTTTTTTTCCACTCGGAGGGTAGTTGGAGTCTGGAATGTGCTACCTGAGAAGTTGTTCTCATTTCACTTGACAAGCATTTGAGTCACCAAGGCCAAGAAGGTTAAGCTTCCGGTGGTGACGAACAGGATTAGTGTGGTCGAGGGGCTTGTGTTCAGCGCCATGTGACTCGACCACAAAGACAAAAGTGACTTATCTTTTTGCACTATCCAGAGTGCCAAAAGTCAATGTGTCTAAACTGTCTGCGCTCCCAGTTTTGCCAGAAAGTAATATCCTGTGGAAAGTTGACTTCTCCAAGTCCAAATAAAAAATTTTCAAAGACAGATCCTCATCCACCCCCTTAGCAACAGGAAAGGTGTTGAGAAATTATTTCCCAAAACAGGGCAACACGATAAATGGAGAACCAGACAAGTCAGAAGACAAATTAGGAGAAATCTAAAACTCCAATAAAAGATTGAGGATCAGTGTGTTAACTTAAAATATTAAAACAGAGATTTGTGTCTTCACAGTATCAGGGCAGATGGAGCAGAGTTGGGTAAATGGGTGAGATAGCAAAGAGTCAACTGACTTTCAGAATCAGGATGTATTATCATTGTTCATTGTTTTGCGGCAGTATTGCACTGCAAATATTGCTCTCAAATTACACTTAAAAATAAATAAATTAGTGCCAAAAGAAGAGAAAATGAGGTAGTGTCTGTGGATCAATGTCCATTGATGGCAGTGGGGAAGAAGCTGTCCTTGTGCCACTGAGTGCTCGCCTTTAGGCTCCTGTACCTTTTTTCCAATGGTAGCAGAGTGAAGAGGGCATGGCATGGGTGGTGACTGTCTTTGAGGGTAGAGACTGCTTTCTTAAGACACTGCTTCTTGTAGATGTCCTGGATGGAGTGAAGACTGGTACCTGTGATGGTTCTGGTCAAGTTCACAACTTTCTGTAGGTTTTCCTGTCTGTACATTGGCACCTCCATACCAGACAGTGATGCCACTAGTAGAAATTTGCAAGAGCCTTTGGTAACATACCACATCTCCTCAAATTCCTCACAACATACAGTCGCTGGTGAGGCCATCTTCATGATTGCATTGACATGGACAGATCCTCAGAGGTCTAGACACCCAGGAACTTGAGATCTTAACACAAATACTTAAAAGCCACATCCAAGGAACTGAATGAAAATGTTTGGAAGTAACTAATGGGGCAACAATTTGATGAGGCTCAGGGATTAGGATTTAGGAGGGGCATACGTTCATGGAGGGAGAAGTATGGGCCAGTGTTAAAGAATACCAATTATGTTGCGAGACCAAAAGAGCTGGGGTTCAGCTGCAGTGATGGTGACAGGACATTAGATGAAGTATTCAAGGTGGAAGTAGGAAGTTGTAATCCTCCCTGTTCATATTTCCATGTTAATTTTTTTAATGACTTTCTTCCTTTGTTTATTTAAATCCTGAAAACAATTATGAGGTATAGATATAGGTAAAGTTTGAAATAAATATTGAAGTCATGGGAAAATATTCATTTTAATACAATTAACTTTCCCAATTAACGTAATTGGTAAACTATCCCATTTTTAAAAATCTTCTTCTATCTTTTTAAGTAATGGAATATAATTTAATTTATATGCATTTTTCAAATTAGTACCTAAATATTTAATCTTATCTGTCCATTTAAAACAGACCTCTTGTCTATTGTAAATAATCTCCTTCTACAAGTTCCATTACTTCACTTTTATCCCAACTTATCTTAAATCCTGAAATTTTCCAATAGTCTAACAAATGTATATAAAATCTTGGTAGGATATTTGTGGTTGTGTTAAATAAACTAATACATTATCAGCAAATAAACTAATTTTATGTTGTACCTGATTTATCCCAAATCTCTTCAATTGTTGATCATCTCTATTTTTTTTGTGCAAGTGGTTCAAAATCTAAAGCAAACAAAGCACAATTAAGATTTTTAGTCTTTAGGTTTAGCAAAATTAAACCATCATGGGTGGATATTGAACTAAATAAGATAGGAGAAGTTAAACCAGATGAATGTATTTATAAATTGGATTTTAAATCCAATGTAATAGATAAGGAAGTTCTGATATTAAAACATTTGTTGAATATTTGGAATAAAGTTAAATTAGAAATTGATGGATATACTCTTTCATTATAAACACCAATAATTAATCTTTTGTTGTTTTTTTTTTAAAAGTTAACCCTTTTTTAAATATATGGTATTATAAGGGAATTTCTAATCTGGGGGATTGTTATCATAATAATAGATTGATTTCTTTTGATCAATTAATGGTTAAATATGGTGTAACTTTTAACACATTATTTTGTTATTTTCAATTGAGGTCCTTTTTGAGAGAGAAATTGGCACTGGAAATTATTTTAAAGGAGCTTTCAGATTTAGAACAAATAATGATTGATGGAATGGTTAAAAAATTTATTTCAATTTCATATATATTATTATACACCTAAAATAGGTTTGTTTAATTCAAAAGAAAGAGTGGAATGAGATTTGGACATGATAATTGATCAACAAGTTTGGCAGAATTTGTGTCAAGAAGTTATGACAAATACTATGAACATACAATATAGATTACACCATTATAATTTTTTTACATCAATTATAAATTACTCCTCAGAAATTGAGTAGATGGAGATCAGATTTATCAGATCAGTGTTTTAGATATGGAACAGAAATTGGAACTTTTCTTCATTCTACTGATCTTGCTCAAAGGTTAACCCTTTTTGGGTTTCTATTAGTAAATTTCTACAATGGATAACAGGAGCGAATGATCCTTTAAATCCTGAATTACTTTTGTTAGGAAATTTTGAAAGTGTTACTCCTAAATTATTGTTGTCAGATTCCCAATTAAAGTTGGTTTTGGTTATAGTAAGGAAATGTGTCACTGTAACATGGAAACTGATGTTTCATTAACATTGGACAGATTCATGCTGAGATTCAAAGTTGTATTCCATTAGAAAAAAATTGTGCATAATTTAAGGGATAATTTTTTATTTTATTCTTACCAATTTGGGGTCCATATGCAAAAATAATAACCATATAACCATACAACATTTACAGCACGGAAACAGGCCAATTTGGACCTTCTAGTCCGCACTGATCCAAGTACCCTCCTCTAATCCCATTTACCAGCACTCTGCCCATATCCCTCCATCCCCCTCCCATCCATATACTTATACAACTCTTTCTTAAATGACATTATTGACCCTGTCTCCACCCCCTTTCCCGGAAGCCCATTCCACACAGTAACCACTCTCTGAGTAAAGAAGTTCCCCCTCATGTTACTCCTAAATCTTGGCCCATCAACTCTCAACCCATGACCTCTTGTATCCATCTCTCCTACTCTCAATGGGAAAAGCCTTTCCACATCAACTCTATCTATCCCTCTCATTATCTTAAACACCTCTATCAAATCCCCTCTCAGCCTTCTACGTTCCAAGGAATAAAGACCTAATTTGCTCAATCTCTCCTTGTATTCCAGATGCTGAAACCCAGGCAACATTTTTGTAAATCTTCTCTGCACACTCTCTATCTTGTTAATATCCTTCCTATAAATCAGTGAACCAGAACTGCACACAGTACTCTAAATTTGGCCTCACTGATGCCTTGTACAGTTTCATCATTACTTCCCAAATCCTATATTCTATGCTCTAATTTATATAGGCAAGCATACTAAAGGCCTTCTTCACTACCCTATCCACATGCGCTCCTACCTTCAGGGAACAATGCACCATTATTCCTAGATCTTTCTGCTCCTCTGCATTCTTCAATGCCCTCCCATTTACCACTCATGTCTTGCTTTGATTATTCTTTCCAAAATGAAGCACCTCACACTTATCAGCATTAAACTCCATCTGCCATCTTTCTGCCCACTCCTCTAAGCAGTTTAAATCCCTCTGCAATCTTTGAAACCCTCTTCATCATCCACAATTCCCCCTATTTTAGTATCATCTGCATATTTACTAATCCAATTTACCGCCCCATCCTCCAGATCATTAATATATATGACAAACAGCAATGGTCCCAACACCGAACCCTTAGGTACACCGCTTGTCTCCGGCCTCCATCCTGACAAATAATTATCTACTACTACTCTCTGGCACCTTCCTTCCAGCCACTGTTGAATCCATTTGACTATCTCCAAATTAAAACCCAAGGACTTAGCCTTCCTAATGTGGAACCTTATTGCAGGCCTTACTGAAGTCCATATAGAGAACATCCACTGCTCCACCCTCATCAACGTTCCTAGTCACCTCTTCAAAAAATTCAACAAGACTGGTCAAACACGACCTTCCACGCACAAATCCGTGTTGAGTGTCTCTGATCAGGCCCTGTCCCTCCATATACTTATATATACTATCTCTAAGAACACTTTCCATCAATTTACCTACCACAGACGTCAAACTTACAGGCTGATAATTGCTAGGCTTGCTCCTCGAACCCTTTTTAAACAAAGGAACCACGTGCGCAACACGCCAATCCTCTGGCATGATACCCATCTCTAAATTAAAATTATGAATTTATTAATTTTTTTTCTTGATCAGTGAACTTTTCCCTCATAATTATTTTATGATGTTTTTGAGTTCTTTGAGTGTCAACTGATGTAATCCAATTTAATTATTTGTAATAATTTTATAATGAAATATCATATATTAGTTTTGGGATCAGATCAGCTTGGGGGGGAGGGTGGGTTATTTGTTTTTTTTTAGTTTGTATTTTTTTTTAGTTTTTAGATTTTAATATTTTAGTTTTTATAAATAGATTTTCAACATATATTTGTAATATTTTATTATGAAATAATGCAATAACATTTTTAATTTTTGACATTATATATGTTGAATAAATAAAATATTTTTAAAAAGGTTGAAGTAGGTTTGATAATAAAGCAGAAACCATTTCCATGGCAGTTTCTCAGAAGCCAAAGCATTCAGATGTAAGATCAGGTAAGCAAAGAGGTAAGAGAAGAGGCACAGCAGTTGGCAACTCTTCCCCATGGCAGATCCAGAAGGAGTATGAGAATGAGAACAGACATGCATCTGAAATATTTGGATTGGTGTGGGGTACATAATAGTCAGAATAGCCTCTTTCTATGGATTAATTAATCTATTCCTGTAGTCGATGGATGCATGCCCATTAATAGAACCAACCTCCATGGATGGAATGCAATCCACCAACATAACCACACCCATCAATCGACCCCTTATTCATCACTGTAACTGTAGGGTCACCTGACTTCTCACCTGCCAATCAAGTGTAAGAGCCACCCATAAGTGAGCCTACCACGCAATTGGTTCGCCCAGGTATGGCCAGCCCCTCCAGAGCCATGTGGGCACTCCTGGGCCAGCCCCTTCTGACTCATTGGTCCTTGCATGTCACTTGGGTGTCCCCTGGGCGGCCCCTCTAGCCGGCTGCAGCACAAAGTCCACCACGTGGAGCAGATCACCCTCTTGGTTCCCACAAGATATCCCTGAGCTCCACTTCAGGTTGTGGGCTGCGGGAGACACTGATTGTGAAGTGTCCGATCCAGGTTGTGAGCCATGGGCAATGCCAGTACAGGGTAGGGGCTATGGTGGCATACACCCATTATAGTTGTAACTAGACTACTGTTTCTTTGTCGATTAGTGAATCGTGCTTGTGTATTGTAGTGCATTGGTAGGTATTGTTGTATAACCCTAGCATACTATTGGGAGCTTCAAGTATCTTTATCTGACTAGCATCAAAAACAAATGATTTGCATGCTATGGTTGTGGGTGTGTGAATGTGTTCCTTGTTGCAGATTCCCTCACATGTAAATGAAGATCATTGTTTTCTACTAGCACGTTTGCAGGACTTGTTACTCTTTGAACCCCTCAAACCTATTCTCCCTATTACAGTTACCTACACCCATCAATAGATCTGACACACGTCAATGTGACACATATCAGTCAATAAATCCTACACACATTATTGTAACCGACACCCATCAATGGATCCAACGCACATCAATGTGACAGACACCTGTCATTATGTCCTGCGTACATCAATATAACTTGCTAGATCCTACACATGTTAATTAAATGTACATTGATTATTGGAATGGACAACCATCAACTGATCTCACATCCTTTAGTAGATACCGCATCCATTGAAGGTTACAATACCCATCTGTTACAGAGTCCAGAGGACCCCAAAGACCAGCAGCAATAGATATGCACCACAACACAGGGTTTCTTAAACAAAAGTAGTTTTTAAATTATATTTGAACAAGAAAACAGAATTAAACTTTAACTTATTTCTTAACCTACCTAACTACTTAAGCGCAGGTGTGTGTAATATATATTTAAGATTAGAAAAGTTCTTTGGATCACAGTCCAATCTCACTGGTTGCATGCAATTCTTGTACTGTGCACAGAAGTTAGCATTAACAAAGTCCACCAGTCTTTGGTGCTTAACAGGCACCACTGAATGGTGACCACTCAGGAGGGTTCTTGCTGGTTTTCAGAGAGAGATTCCTTTTCCAGGACATCCGCAACTGATTCCTTCTCAATCAGTCTTGCTGACAAAACTTGCCCCCTTTAGGGTTCTCTAGATGATCCTCTTGCTTTCAGGTCACCTTTCAGACCACCAATCTCCTCCTTTGACCAGGCAGCCTTCCAAAGTTTGCCAGCTTGTCCTTTTGGAACTGATTTCTGTGTGTCTCCTCTCTGCTTCACACCCTCCCTCTCAGAGAGCAAAACAGTTCCTCTCTTCTCTGCCTGCAAAGATCACATGCTCTCACAAGCAAGCTGCTCTCCATACTTTGTTGCCTCCTGCAAAAGGCATTCTGCAAAAGTCCTGCAAATATTCTGTGTTTTAAAATGAGTGTGTGCAAGCTGCACAAACAATTCCTCCCAAACCACTTCTCAATACTCTGTCACACATCAAAGACCATCATGGATAGATCTGCAACAAGGCCATCCTTGGTCAAGGTGAACCTTGAGGGGCTCAATGGGTCAGGTGGCATCCATGGAGGGAAATGGTCAGCAAACATTTTGGGTCAGGACCCAGTCTCCAAAATGGATCCCATTTGAACGTTGATGGCTATTGGAGCGGCAGGATTAGCATAATGCAGTTACACTGAGTTTGAATCTGGTGCTGTCTGTAAGGACATTCTCCCCATGTCTGTGTGGGTTTCCTCTGGGTGCTCCGGTTTCATCCCACCCTTCAAGATGTACTGGGGTTGGGTGTAATTGAGCAGCACAGGCTTGTGGGCTGGAAGGGCCTGCTACGGTGATGTATGTATGTAAAATTTAATTTAAAGTTAAAAATCTCACTCCATGGGTGCTACTGAAACTCTTCCATTGTTTGCTCAGGATTCCAACACCTGCCAATTCTTTTGCTTCTCCAAATTTTTTATAATTAATGGGAAATAATCAAGTGCTCGAGGTTCCTGTTACAAGTCTCATTAAAGGCTCCAGGTTTTTGGAGGCGGGGAGGGGGGGGGGTGGAGAAAACAACACTGTATATATTTGAAAAGGAAAATGTATGTATCTTGATCAATGTGGTTTATAGTGTGAAAAATTTAAAAAAAAGGCTCCAAGTTTTAAATAAAAATAACTAAAAGGATCAGGTTGCAGCAAAATGTGGAAATTTGCAATTTTCTTCTGGACAGTAATTTCTTTGGAATAATTTCAAGGAAAAGTACCACAGATGCAGGACTTCTTTCAGTGGGGAAAGACTTGCTTATTTGCTTGATATTTATTGTCAGTCCATTGACAGTATTTTGAATAAAAACTTCACATGAAAACATCGACTCACATGTTCTGTGCCTGGATATTGCCTGCCCTGCTTCCTGCCAAATGTTGCTTTGATTGGCACTAGATTAGTGACTACTTTCTTCCCCTTACCCACTGAATAAGGCAGCTTGCACAGGCAGACAGCTTCCCTGGCCCCATCTCCATCCATTCACAGAGATTTTATTCATTCACTGGGAAGAGACATTGCTGGGAAAGCAGCATTTGTTGCACATTCATGGTTCGCGCAACGCTGTTAACCAGATAACCATATAACCACTTACAGCACAGAACAGGCCAGTTCGGCCCTACTAGTCCATGCCGTAATAAATCCCCACCCTCCTAGTCCCACTGACCAGCACCCGGTCCATACCCCTCCAGTCCTCTCCTATCCATGTAACTATCCAGTCTTTCCTTAAATGTAACCAATGATCCCGCCTTGACCATGACTGTCGGAAGCTCATTCCACATCCCCACCACCCTTTGCGTAAAGAAATTTCCCCTCATGTTCCCCTTATAATTTCCCCCCTTCAATCTTAAACCATGCCCTCTAGTTTGAATCTCCCCCACTCTTAATTGAAAAAGCCTATCCATATTTACTCTGTCTGTCCCTTTTAAAATCTTAAACACCTCTATCAAGTCCCCTCTCAATCTTCTACGCTCCAGAGAAAAAAGCCCCAGTCTACACAACCTTTCCCTGTAACTCAAACCTTGAAATCCTGTCAACATTCTCGTGAACCTTCTCTGCACTCTCTCTGTTTTGTTTATATCTTTCCTATAATTTGGTGACCAAAACTGTACACAGTACTCCAAATTTGGCCTCACCAATGCCTTGTACAATTTCATCATAACCTCCCTACTCTTGAATTCAATAGTCCGATTTATGAAGGCCAACATTCCAAATGCCTTCTTCACCACACCATCTACCTGAGTATCAGCCTTGAGGGTACTATTTACCATCACTCCTAAATCCCTTTGTTGCTCTGCACATCTCAATAGCCTACCATTTAATGCATATGACCTATTTAGATTTGCCTTTCCAAAATGTAACACCTCACACTTATCTGTATTAAATTCCATCAGCCATTTCTCAGCCCACACCTCCAGCCTTCCTAAATCACCTTTTAATCTACTATAATCTTCCTCACTGTCCACAACACCACCAATCTTTGTATCATCCGCAAACTTGCTTATCCAATTCTCTACCCCTACGTCCAGATCGTTAATATATTTAACTGTTACAGCGACCCAGGTTCGAATCCAGAGATCTCTGCAAGGACTTTGTACGTTCTCCCTCGCGTCTTATCTGGGTTCCCTCTTTCCTCCCACCCTACAAAAACGGATGGGGGTTAGTAGATTAATTGGTGTATTTGGACCAGAAAGACCTGTTACTGTGCTGCATGTCTGTGATAAGCCCATTTTTGTTCAAGGTGAACATTTCATCCTTAATTCCAAGTAAAAACACAACATGCTGGAGAGATTCAACAGGTCAAACAGTATCCTTTATGTAGCAAAGGCAGAGATACAGAAATGACGTTTCGGGCTTGAGCCCTTCATCAAAGAATGAGAAAATGCTGGTGAGTGTCAGAATAAAAGAGTGAGGGGGGGGGGGTGGTGTGACCGGGCAGGAGATGATAGGTGGAGAAGGTAGGGAGGGGACAGGGAGACCTGCTGAGTCTCTCCAGCATGTTTTATTTCAACCACAGTGTCCACAGGATTTTGTGCTTTACTTCCATCCTTAATTCCAAATTTCACACGAAAAGCTTGATGGACTCAGTGGTTCAGGTGGCATCCATGGTGAGAAATGGTCAACAAACATTTTGGGACAGGATGCAGTTTCCAGGATGGATCCCAAATGGGCTGAACATTTAGTCAGTACAGCATGTGACAGAATGCTGTAACATTGCCTGCAAATGAGGTTCAAATCCGGTGCTGTCTGTAAGGAATTTAGTACGTTCTCTTTAGGTCTGCGTGGGTTTCCTCCTAGTGCTCCGGTTTCCTCCCACCCTCCAAAATGTATGTATGTCTTTGAGAAAGGCTTGAATAGTTCCAGCCCATGTGAGGGCACACCCATAGTGCTGTTGAGAAGGGATTTCGATCTAGTGTGATAAGGACCAGCAATATACTTACATGTCAGGATGGTATGTGCCTCAGAGCCTGTGGATGGTGATGCTCCCATGTGCCTGTTGCCCCTGTCTGCTGTAGATAGGTGGTAGTTCAGATTCAGATTTTTGTCAGAGTGTATGCAACACATTGCATACAACCCTGAGATTCTTATTCCTGTGGGCATGACGGTATTTACCACTAACTGGTAGTGCAAAAAAGAACTGTACTCAGTGTACACATGTAAACAAATAAAGAACAGTGAACAGATAATGAACGTAAACAAACTGACTGTGCAATAAAGAGTGAATAAAAAAGAAAATCAATAAAGTGGACAAGTAAGAGTCCTTAAATAAGTCTCTGATTGAGTTTGATGGTGGAGGGGTAGCAGCTGTTTGTGAACCTTGTGGTGTAAGTCATCTGGGACCTAGACCTCTTTCCTGATGGCAGCAGCGAGGACAAAACATGTAGTGAGTGATGTGGGTCTTTGATGATTGCTGCTGCCCTCCAACAGCAGCGTTCTCCGTAGATGCTCTCAATAGTGGGGACAATTTTCCCTGTGGTGGGCTGGGCTGTGTCCACTACATTCTGCAGGGCTTTATGCTCAGGGTTATTGGTGTCCCCATATCAGACCATGATGCAGCCGGTCAGTATACTTTCCACCACACCTCTGTAGAAATTTTCCAGGGTTTCTGATGTCATAATCTGACGTAGTTTCTTCATGATGCCATTGGTGTGTTGGGTCCAGGAAAGATCCTCCAAGATGGTGACTCCCAAGAACTGAAATTTGATCATCCCCTCCACTTCTAATCCCTCAATGATCACTGGATTGTCCACCTCTGGCTTTCCTTTCCTGAAGTCAACAATTACCTCTTTAGTCTTTAAAAATACTTTATTTAATATAAAACCACTTAATAAACATATTACAATATTTCAAACTTAATCCAAATAGATGTGGTATTTAATATATATAAAAAGAGGAAAGAATACAAAAGAAAACCCTCCTCTAAATCCCCCACCCCTCCCCCCCAATCCTTCTACAAACTAAAGAAAAGAGAAAAAGAAAAGGGGCAAGAAAACCACAACAGGAGCACTTCACTTTCCAATATTTTTATACTTATATATAAATATTCATAGAGACCCATAGGAGAAAGGAAATGTTTAAATTCATTTAAATTTTATTTAAATTTAGATTCATTTAAATTTTAATAATAACAGTTTGTAAATATGGCCTCCATATTTCACAAAAATATGATATTTATCTCTTAAATTGTAAGTAATTTTCTCAAGGGGAATGCAACTCCAAATTTCTGCCATCTGTCCATTGTCAGATCAGTATCTGACTTCCAAGTTATAGCAACACATTTTCTAGCTATTGCCATTTGAACAAGTTTTACGTATTCAGTTTTAATTTGGGTTTAATCCCTCTAATCTCTCCTAGTAAAAATAACATTGGATCCTGTGGGAATCTAACTCCAGTTATTCGTTTGAATAAATGACCCAAATCAAGCCAAAAAGGTTTAATTGTGGATCACTGCCAAGTCGAATGCAAAAAAGTACCAACTTCTTGTCCACATCTAAACCATAAATCTGAATAAATATAATTAGGCAACTTTTGTGGCATTAAATGATGAATAAAATTATTTTGAACAAACCAATATCTCACATTTATTGTACTTTTCATACTCTCTCTACATATCTGAAGCAATCCTCGTTCATCTATTTGCTTATTTAAATCTACCTCCCATTTTTGTCTTGAAGTCCTTCTTTTCAAGCCTTCTTTTGTAATAATTTATACATCTCTGAAATAAATGTCTTTACATCCCTATTACTTAATAATAATTCTACTTCCGTTTCTGCTGGTTACACTAAACCTCGGCCAAAAATTTCACAAAAAAATCTCTTAACTTGATAATAACAGAATTTTGTATTTTCCAATATCTTAGATTTTTCCTTCATTCTACTAAATGTAATAAATTTCTCGGCTTTGAAACAATCTTTAATTTTCCTAATACCATAATTTTGCCAGATTTTTAGAAATTTACTTTAGCTCCTTAGATTTGGTGACAGAGTGCAAGTTGCTACTGCAGATGGAACCAATGCAGGTGGTGGTGGAGTTGGCCAGTGTTGAACCTCGGGGATGGTGTGCCAATCAAGTTGGTTTCGGTGGGGTTGAGCTTGTGGAGTGCCGTTAGCGTTGAATTGCCCAGATGTGTGATGTCAGAGTTGGGGCCCGTATCCCTCAGACACCAATCATCAGGTAGTGACCACTTGTAACCACAGAATCAAATTCTCAGACCTCAACCAAGTCAGCTTTAGTCAGTCCATTAGTAAGTTATGGTTACTTGTAGTGATACACCTCTAGCCGACTGCAGGGGGCAACCTGGATCACCGGAGGACAGACCACACCTGGCTGGTTGTCAATCAGCCAACCTGAATGGATCAAGCCCCACCCAGTCATCTGCCAATCATCCGCCGGGGTATGAACCACATCCGGCCCCTCAAGGTCAGTCACACGGAGTTGCAGCTAACTACAGCAGAAGACTTTAAGTAAAATAAAGCCTATTATCCAGTCTTTCGAATCTTGTGTCTGGTTACTGTCACCACACTACTTAATGCAACACAAGGCCATTTGGCCCATCAAGTCAGCCCCAACAAAGCAATCCCATCAATTGCATTTGCCCCTTATTTTCTTCTCACCCACATACCTAATAATTGTGATTAATGTTCCACTTACATACAGCAAGGGACAATTTAGAGTAGACATTTAAACTACCACTACATTCTTGGGAGCACTGGGGGTGGGGAATTCTAGAATGACAGTATCCGAGGTCTGGATCGAAACCGGGCCACTGGAGGTGTGGAGCTGTGGGCGCTGTGCACTGAAAGCTGTTGCCATTAAGCCACTCACTTTATTCACATTGCTAGCAGAGACCATGACACACACAGTAAAGGGAAGTGTCCGGTAAGGATCGTGTGAGACGGAGCAAGGTGGAAGTTGGCAGCAAAGGTAATGAACTTAGCGAGCTGTGTATGAAAGAAAGAAGCGCCATCGATGCAGTCACCAACCTAATGGAAAAAGAAGTGAAAGGGAGGACTTGTGTGACTGATACAAGCACCGTTTCATTGAAGATACAGGCCCGCATGAGTTCCCATTTCGACACATTTAAGAGGTTGGAGATTTTCAAAGTATGAACGAGTTCAGTCAAGTGAATGAGGGCATCAGTGGAGGGGGACAGATTGGGCCTGTGTTCACGGAATAAAGTGAAGAGCCCTCAGGAAATCCTGCTGTGGTGACTGGATACGTAGAAGGATTCAATGCATCAGAAGCAGTGGAAGTAGCAGAGGGCAACGGAGAAGGAAAGGAGTCAAGGTAGGAAGAAATAAGTTCTGTCCACTGTCTTGTAGGAGAGAGGCAGGTGTTGGGTCATGAGGATGCCCTGGCTGCATGCTCAGGTTGTGAGATGGCAATGTGAAGACTTGAGTAATGCGAAGATCAGGAGAATGTGGAGAGACATGAGAAATGTTAGACATGGTTTCTGTCTGGTTGGAACTGTTGGGAGATGAGCTATGGAGGTATGGTGCATCAAATATTTTACATTTATTCATACAGCACAGTAACGGGCCTTTTCAGCCCATGAGTTCATGCCTCTCGATTTACACCCAATTAACCTACACCTCGGTACGTTTTGAAAAGTGGGAGTAAACCGGAGCCCCCAGGGAAAACCCAGACAGACAGGGGGAGAACGCATAAACTCCTTCCAGACAGCACGGGATTCGAACTCTGGTCCCGATCGTTGGCGCTGTAAAGGCACCTGCTCACTGCCACATCAACTGTGCAGCCCAAAGTAGAGTGCAAACGTGGTGAAGCTCAGGATGGGGATGGGGGGGATGGTGGTACCTGAGGATGCATTCACTGGTTTGACATGTAATGTATAGGAACGTCTGTCTGTGCAGCATAAAGGTGATTGGAGTTGACAACTCCACTTGACCTTGACAACTCTCCGCCTTTTTGTGGAATGAGGGTTTCCTGGCTCCTTCAGGTAGATGATCCAGGTAGGATCATCCAACCTCACTGAGACCCTGGTTCAAGAGAGTGCAGGAAGATAAATCATCTTCCCCGGATCGACCTTGTCAAACCCTGTAAAAGGTTTATCCATTTCAAAGAGATCAGTTCTCATTCTTCTAAACTGGAGATTTCAGACTCTGTCTCCATAAAGGACAAACAACCATTGCAGGAGTCAGATGATGAACTTCGCTTCCCCAAAATGTCCATCCTTAATTAAGGAGACAGACTGGTACACAATATTCCAGGCAAAGTCACACCAGGGCTTTATATATTTACACTGCCCATCTTGACTCGAGAATTAAAGGCTAATATACCATTTACTAAAAAGTTGCTCCTTTGAATAGTTTGTTGGATCAAATATGAATTTCTCTTTGCAGTTTTTGCTAACCTCCCCTTATATTCTCATCACCTAAATGTTTCCTTTCCACATTTGAATAATTTGGCTCCATGCAGTCTATAAATTTACTGATGTTGTTGGCCAAATAACGGGAAATGATGAGTCAGATGCAGGATGGAGATCGAGAACCTGGTTGGGTGGTGCCAGAACAACAATCCCGCTCTTAACATCACCAAGAACCATGGAAGAAGGGGAGGCTAAATGATTATGCACCTGTCTGTGTTGATGAAAAATTCCTGGGAGTCCATCTATCACAAATCCACTCTTGGAACCCACACATCGAGGTAATTGTGAAGAAGGCACACCAATGCCTCTACTTTCTAAGGAGCCTGAGGAGATTTGGCACGTTGTCAGATATCCTTCTACTGGTGCTCTGTGGAAAGAATACTGAGTGGTTGCATCACAGCCTGGTTTGGAAACTTGAGGTCCCAGCAATGCAGAATGTTGCAGAAAGTAGCAAATATTCATCATGGGCTCTGACCTCCCACCCATTGCAAACATCTATGTGAAGTGTTGCCTCAAGAGGGCCCCCGTCACCCTGGTCACAAACTCTCCTCATTGCTACCTTTGGGAAGAAGGCACAGAGGCCTGAAGTCCAGCAATTCTGGGTTCAAGAACAGTTTCTTTTCAGCAGTTATCAGGCTCTTGAACCTCTCCTTACTGCCAAAATACCTTGACACTGCAGAAAGCACGGTCTGCAATATTGTAATGCCATTTGCTTTTTTTTTCTCTTTGCACTCTGGTAATTATGAATATTTAATTATCTACATATCTTTTGTAATTATTATCTTTTAATTTAATGTATGCTATTGAGGTACTTTTTACCTGTTTGGCTGCAGGAAGTAAGAATTTCAGGACATAATAAACTCATATGATTCATTTTGCAGTACTGGATGAGACCACCATGTTCCACCTATCCTCTTAAATACACGAATCAAATTAGCCATCCATCATCTCTCAACAATTCTCCTTTTCAAATGAATTAAAATTATTGTTAAATTGGGATTTAGTTTTTAACATTTCTTTTAATCCATCTAAAACAATGAATATATCCTCTCCGAGTAGGATTTGTATATTCAGTAATCGCTCACCTGTCGTCTGTTATCCAACCCTCATCCCCACTCCTTTTTGTAAATGTTTCTCTCTTTTTTCTGATCTCCACTTCCAGTGTTATGCCCACTACGGTCGTCTCCCTGATAATGAGCAGGGAAAGTAAATTACTCATTGGGACAGATCTTCTGATTAGTTGCTAGAAGTCCTGCTAGGACGTATCTTGGATATTCCACAGATCAGTTCTGTCCTGGGCTTAAACCGGCCACTACACTCGTGCAGTTTTAGAACAAAGAAATCTACAGCACAGTACAGGCCCTTCAGCCTACAGTGTGGTGCCAACCTAATAACCTACTCTAAAAACTGCCGAGAATTGCTCTTCTATATAACCCTCCATTTTTATCAGATCCATGTACCCATCTAATAGTCCTATTGTACCTGCCTCTGCCACCATTGCCGACAACGCATTCTATGCACCCACCAGTCTCTGTGTGAAAACCTGCCTCTTACATCTCCCCCTGTACTTACTCCCAAGCACCTTAAAACCTCTGGCATCTCCCATCCAACCATTTCACTACTTCAACATTAATACCTAATGATTGAACCTTCCTAATTAACCCTTTATGTGGGCCTTGTCAAAGGCCTTACTAAAGTCCATATAAACAACATCCACAACCTTCCCTTCGTCAACCTACTTTGTAACCTCCTCGAAAAATTCACTAAGATTTGTTAAACAAGGTCTACCACGTACAAAACCATGCTAACTACTAATCAATCCCTGGCTATTCAAATAATTGTAAATTCCAACCCAAAGAACACTCTCTATTAATTTACTTACCACCGATGTCAGACTCATTGGCCTATAATTACCCGGTTTACTTTTAGAGCCTTTTTAAAATGGTGGAATGACATGAGCCACCCTCCGGTCCTCTGGCACCTCTTCTGTGGCTAGTGACATTTTATATATTTCTGTCAGTGCCCCCACTATTTGTACACTAACCTCCCTCAAGGTCCTAGGAAATATCTTGTCAGGACCCAGATATTTATCCACCTTTATTCTCTTTAAAATAGCCAGAACTACCTCCTCATTAATCTGTACATTTTCCATGACCACCTGACTCAATATTCCTTTCCTTAGTGAATACTGAAGAAAATAAATCATTTAATATTCCCCCCAACTGATGCCTCACAGAGACGACCCCTCTGATTCTCAAGGGGCCCAATTTTATCCCTCTTGTACTTTTAATGTACCTGTAGGAACCCTTTTGATTTATTTATACCTTACCTGCCAAAGCAGCCTCATATCTCCTTTTAGCCTTTCTAATTTCTTGAGATTTTTTTTGCACACTTGATATTCCTCAAGCACCTGATTTATTCCCTGATGTCTATACCTGTTGCAGACATCCCTCTTCCTCTGAACCAAATTCCCTCAAAAACCAAGCCTCCCTATATTTTCTAACCTTTCCTTTAATCCTCACAACATTCACTGCCCTCCAACATCATCAACAACCTTCGTCACCTCAAAAACTCAAATCAAATTTGTGAGACACGTCCTGCCCGGCATTAAGCCATGCTGACTGACCCTGGAATGACTGTGCTAAATGAGCTGAAGGACTGAGGGTGTAGACTACAGTATTGCTGACAGAACGCAGACCTCCTAGCATTACCTCGAGATAATGCAATAAGCAGAGTAGAGTGTTTGTGGCAAAGGAGTTTCAATAATCTGATGAACAGATAACCAGGCATAATGGGGAAGAGAAGAAGGGTACAGAAGAGCTGCACTGAGTTAATGTATGATAAGAAAGAAACACAACCCAGGTGTAATAGGATGTACGAGAGATTGTCTAATAGAAAGGCCAAATAAATTGAATTGTTTATCGTCACGTGTGCAGAGATGCAGTGAAGCTTTGTTTTGTGTGCTATCTAGGTCAGTCGTCCAGAGAGTGCAAGGATAAGTGTAGAGTGTAGGGTACAATGTTGCCAGGACAAAGTGCAAGATCTAGGAACGTACAATTAAACATTGCAAGGGCATCATTATTTTACCAATAAGAGGTCCATTTAAATAGTAGAAGGAAATACTCTGTCCTTGAATCTGGAGGTGTTTGTTATATATAAAAACGTGGGTGGGTGGGTTACCAGATTTACAGATCACTCACAGATTAGTCACATTTATCATCATCTGATTGCACAAGTACAAACCGAAAAAACAGCGTTCTCCGGTCTTCAATGGAAAACACACAGACACACACCCAGACATTCACATCTACAGACAAACAATAAACGCAAGACAATCAATGCACATACAGGACAAGTATTCATCTATACAAATAAATATTGTTTCATGAATATGAGAGTCTCGGAGGGAGAGTGTGAGCAGTTCCTTTGGTCGTTCACCATTTTCACTGCCCATGGGAAGAAGCTACTCCTCAGCCTGGTGGTACTGGCTCTGATACTCCTTTATCTCTACCTCGACGAGAGCAGCTGAAAGATGCTGTGAACAGGGTGGAAGGGGTCCTCAATGGTTTTGCATGCCATCTTCAGATAACGATTGCAGTAGATCACATCGATGGAGGGGGAGCGTGGAGGGGGGGAGACTCTCGTGATCTTTTTTTGCCACTCTTGAGGTCCTGTGGATTGACCTGCGATCTATTCTCTGCAACAACTGTACCATACAGTGATGCAGTCAGCCAGGACACTCTCGATAAAGTGTTCCTCTGCTGCTCTGTTCTATGTCCTGCCAGACTGCTTCTTCTTGCAGACCTTCCCCTCCCTCCCTTGATTCTACTTCCCTGGACACATTTACCCCAGCTTGTGGCTATTCTACGCCCCTTATTGGATGATCCCTAATTTGGATCTCAGCTGAAGGATTTAAAGTTAGTTTCAAGTTAATTTAATTGGTTTTATGATTCGAGCTCTGAATCTGTTCTATTTCGTCAACTATGATGTTGCAATTAGTTGCTGACGTACTCATACGTCTTTTTCTTTCCACTCGCATCCCACTGTAAGTAATCCCTCTGCCATCGTGCTTCGTGATTAGTAAGGGATTGCTTAAGGTGGGATGTAGGTGGGAAGAAAAAGTTTGAAAATCACTGTTTGAATCGTCCCTCATTGACTCGTTATGTGCACGGTTTCACGACTCCAAAGGAAATGGGCCAATGACGAATTTTCTCCAGCAAAATATTTCAGTAACAATTTGGTCTAGGGCAGCGGTTCTCAACCTCCCCTTCCCACCCACAACCCACCTAAAGCTATCCCTTACTAATCATGGAGCACCAATGGCATAGGGATTACTGAAAGTGGGATGTGAGTGGAAAGGAAAAGGTTGAGGACCACAGCTCCAGCGAGAGCTGGAAGGATTCTTCCTGTGGAGTCTGCACACACCAGGGGGTAGTTACACTATAATAATTCAACGCCATCAAACAGGACAGTGGAACTTTGGCAGCACTGACCTGCTGGAGCTAATCAGCTGTTCGTGTGGTTAAGCACTGAATATTTTGGAATGTTGGGGAAACTTTCAAAGACATCTACATTTTGAAAATGAAAAGCTTCACTAAACCTGAGAAAAAGGTTTAAAAAGCTTCGAAACACATTCAAACATTTACCAACTTGGAAAGTGACAATCATTTCGAAGAGAGTCAGTAAAGAATCTTGCTGCATTTTGCAAAGTCCCACTTCCATTTATAAACACTGAACAGAGACTAACTTTCGTTGGTCTCAGTGACTGCCCTACTTTTAGAAATCCTCAGTACTGCTTGGACAGACATCAGAGTATTTTTTGAAACCATGAACCTGACGGAAAGTACTTTTTAAATAACAAACATGAGGCTCTTCCGGTCATCCCCCTTCCATTCAAACCCAGGGGAAGGACAACTGGAAGTTCCCTGGATTTGTCCCAGGAATCTGTGGTGAGTTCAGCCCATGATCTCTCATATCCTGGAAGGAGCTGATGTAGAGCACAAACAGGCCCCATGTTAAGTTGATGACAGCAAACGCCACCTTTCCACTCACACACACTTGCAGGATGGTTCCCAACTGGTTTTCACTTATGGAGCAAAGTGAGGCTCACATTTTTCGCATCTCAAACTATAAATGGAACACTTGGTTTTAATTTCTTTCCATTGATCCAAGATTCTGCTGTTTACCAGCATTCCTCCTCCCCTCCCACTTCACCCTATTCTCATCTCTCCCATTCCACCCACTCCTCCCCTTCTCATTTCCCCCTCTCCTCATCCCTTCCCCACTCCTCATCTCTATTCCATCCACTCCCCCCCAACCCTACCTCTATCTTCTCCACACCTCATCTCCCCACTTCCCATCACCTCTCCTCACCTTCCCCTGTTCATATCCCCATTCCACCCCTTCCTCACACCCACTTTCCCTTCTCACCCCCCACTCCCCTCACCCCTACACATCCCCTACACTCCTCACCTCCCCCTACTCCACACCTTCCCCCTTTTCACATCCAAACCCCCACTCGTCTCCTCTCCTCTCTGTGTTTGTAGTGTTAGTGTGTGCATGTGTGTGTGTGTGTGTGTGTGTATGTGTGTGTGTGTGTGTGTGTGTGTGTGTGTGTGTGTGTGTGTGTGTGTGTGTGTGTGTGTGTGTGCAAGTGTGTATGAGGATGTGTGCTTGTGTGTGGTGCGTGTATGAATGAGCGAGAATGTGTGTATTTCACATGCATGTGTTTGTGTGTGTGAATGAGTGAGTGAGTGAGTGAGTGAGTGAGTGAGTGAGTGAGTGAGTGAGTGAGTGAGTGAGTGTGTGTGTGTGTGTGTGTGTGTGTGTGTGTGGTGAGCATGTAAGTGAAGGTGTGTGTGAGCCCTCATGCACAATGTGGTGAGTGACTGTGGAAGTTTCCATATTGAGTATTATTATTAAAATTTGAACATTGAATCTCATTCACAAAGCCAATTATCTGTTAAACCGATAAAACATTAGAAGGTCAATTAATATTTTTTTTGATGAAAGACATTTCCAAGCATCCAATTTCTGGACGCATGGTAAGCAACGTTGGAAAGGTAATAGATAGCAAGTAATTGTTTCTGACAACTGGATTTCCCAGTGATAATAATAACCAGTGGAACTTATGTAAGCATCTTTCCAAGATTATTCACAGGAATGCCGCTAAGTAAAGTTTGACACTCGGTGTGTGGAGAGATGATGTGGCAGGTCAATGTGCTTGCACCTCCAGAAGTCTGGGAGCCTGTATTTGGAACTGCACCATGTTATCCTGAAGGCTTTGTTCCCAGAGGGGGTAGATAAGTTTACACTTCCAGTATAGCAAATTGGAGAAGTCCACCCATCAGACTTCACAGCTGGAATTGCATGATTGATATTAGTCTCTGCTCATAATCTTAACGAGTAGAATAACATGTTATTGCTCATTCAGGGAGAGGGATGCCAAGTGTCTGAACGCACAGCTGTTTGTGGACTCTGTGCATTCATGAGTTGGGATGACGTCTTTACTCTGACATCTGCCCACATTCAGAGTCCTAATAATTTACAGATCATTGCTGTATTTGCTCTTCTTCTGTACCAGCCTCTTTCACTTAAGCCCAAAGCAATTATTAATTGTTTACATTTTAAATCACTCCGTACGTGTAGTTCACAAATGACACTTCCACTGAAGTTCAAGGTCAATATGTAATTTACATACAGTGAGAATTGTTAATCCTTCAAGACTCCTTAAAAAAAGATGCAGATACTTATGAATTTATTTATTTTGATAAATGAGAACCAGTGGAAGATCAACTTTGGATTAAAACTGGATGGTGTTTTGCAGTTGAGTTTAGATCAGTGGTTCTCAACCATTTTTTTCCCCACTCACATCTCACATACCATCGGTGCTCTGTGATCAGTAAGGGAAAAGGGTGGAAAGAAAAAGTTTGAAAACCACTGTTTTAATCGTCCCTCATTGACTCGTTATGTGCTCCAAAGGTAATGGGCCAATGACAATTTTTCTCAAGCAAAATATTTCAGTAACAATTGGGTCTAGAGCAATGATTCTCAACCTTCCCTTCCCACTCACATCCCACTTTAAGCAATTCCTTACTAATCACAGAGCACCAATGGCATAGGGATAACTTAAAGTGGGATGTGAGTGGAAAGAAAAAGATTGAGAACCACTGAGGGTGTTATTTGCTCAGTAACTCTGTCCTTTATAGATTGAAAGTCTAACCAAAAACCTGATTTTAAAAAAATGTGAACTTTTCACCATGTAGCAGAGGTTCTTTGGTCTCACAGGAACTGACTACACAAATAATAGTTGCCTTGGCTGGTAAGCTGACATCAGAGCTGTACTCTCTGTGACTGCCATGTCGGAAGTTTCCGGAAGCTTTGCTTTGGGCCCGTTTATCCTCTTCTTCCTCTTTTGTCATTGAAGCAAATCCTGAACGCACTAAGACAGGAAACGGATGCACTTTTCAGGAGTGGTCATGACACCTCCTAATGGTTCTGAGAGCTGCTCAGTTCACCACACACATACCGTATACCTGCCTTAGCTGCAGCCTGATGAAACTCCTCTGACGTTTCAGTGCTTGACCCCAGCTGCAGGGTCACTAAACTAATATGAGACACTTATTAGATTGCAAAAATTGAAACCTTTTTGTTTAAAACAAGCAATTCACTTTTGACGTTGCAGGCTGAAATTATTCATTCTAAACTTTAATTTATTTGTTCAGCTGTTTACTTACAGATGTTCACACCCACCCAGCACGGAAATCATCTCACCTCACCCCTGCTGCTGTTCACGTCCGCACCAGCCTCTTTCACTTAACCTCAGCATCTCAGCCATCTCCCTCCATCCAGGAATCAAGCAGCCCTTTCCAAGTGAAGTACTCCTTCCAATCTGCTGAACTGCATTCAGTCTCCGCTACACTGGGGAAACTAAACACCGGTGAGCTGATGGCTTTACTGAGTGCCCTCATTCAGCTGAGTGTCCCTGAACTGTACCCGTCACATCCCACTGCTACCCTGTCTGGGGCCTCCTGGAGTGTTCCAACAAGGCCCCAAAACAAGCTGAAGGAACAATACCGCATTTCTCGTCTGGGCCTCTGAGGTTCAGTTTTGCTTAACTCCTCAAGGCAGAACTGGCCGTTTCTGCTGACAGCCATTTGTCTTTGATACTGGCTGTGTCTTTCCTCTCCATAAGTTCAGCCTAACCTGCTGGACGTTGAAGTTCACGTTTATTATCATCTGATTGTACACTTAAAACCAGATGATTCAACGTTTCTCCGGACCATGGTGAGTGTGTGCACAGATACACGCACACACACACAATACACACCACATAGTAATCACACATCATATACTCATGTAAAAGTCGACCCCCTCTCTTTGGCCAAAAGAGCTGGAATTTTCCATACATCTCATGTAAAAATTGTCTCTCACCTCGGCTCTGGCCGTCCACAGGCCGGAGCTCCCGACGCCTCGGTCGCGAACTCTCACTTCAGCCTCCAGCCACCCGCCCACCAGAGCTCCTGACACCTCTGATGTGGATTTCCTGCAGAGTCACAGCCGCCTGCAGGCCGGAGTTCCCGACACATCAGTCGTGAACTCTCTCTTAGGGCCCGGCCACCTGCAGATCCCTCCAACAATGTAGATACTTACCACGGTCCCGACCACCCCCCGTGTGGTTTGATGCACAGACTCTATTATGACTTTAATTCATGCTGTTTTTGTTCTTTCTTTGTGTAGACATAATTTGGTCTTCCACTACTGATTTTAGTATTTTAGATTCCTGTGTGAATTTCAGTCCCTTGAAAGTAGTATCCAGATAAATTTAACATTAAAAAATGGTCCAGAAAATTAGACTTTTATGCGAGTTTAAATGGTACATGTCCTACCCTCTTGCTATTAACACACACCCTTGCCTTAATTACCTGTAATTGCCTCAGTAACCAATTGACCAGATAATTCGGCTGGTCGGCCTAGCGGTTAGCTCAACACCTTTACAGCGCTAGTGACGGGGCCGAAGCGGAGTTTGAATCTCGTGCTGTCTGTAAGGAGTTTGTATGTTCTCCCCGTGTCTGTGTGTGTTTTTCCTTGAGGGCCCTGGTTTCCTCCCACTGTTCAAAATGTACCTGGGGGGGGGGAGGGTATAGGTTAATGGGGTGTAAATTAGGCAGCATGAACTTGTGGGTGAAATGGCCTGTTACCGTGCTATATGTCTAAATTCCTCAACCATCACCAGATATTCTTCCTGTCCTATCCATCACCTTGCTTTCACTGCAACTTCTCTCCCAGTTTAGACAAGAGATTTTGAATGAGCGTAATTTTAAACTGTGTTTGGTGGATGAGACATGAAGTGTTTAAACCACGGGCTGGGCTCCCACAGGTCTTCAAGGTTCCTGTTTGTTTCTGTTCCTCTCTCTGCAGACGCTGCCTAACTTGCTGAGGATGTCCTAGTTTTATTTCAGATTTCCAGCATCTGTGGGCTTTGAGTTACAGCTCAATTTTTTGTTCCACTCCATCTCAACTGTTTCCCTGGCTTGATGCCCTATCAATCACTCAAAAGACTATGGCAAAAAAATCAATAGGCTTTTATTCACGTGAGAAATGAGCATATCCCTACTGTTCGGTTGTTCTGCGCTGAGTAATGGGGCTATTGCACAGTCACCTTTATGCAGGAGCCTGTGGGGCAGGGCCACAGGTACAACCGGCCAATAGGAGGGCTTGATCAGATAATTATACATGACAGGGGGTTTGACACACAGCTGTTGGTCAGCAAACTTTGAAACCTGCTTGTGGGAGTGAGCTCCACATCCTGATGCTTCCATGAGTGGGCAAGAATCTCCTGATTTGTCCGTGGCCCAACCCCTTGGCTCTCTACCACCTGCCATCGAGCTCCCTTGGCTGTTCCTTCTGATCAGATCTGCTCCTGTGAACCACCTGTCTCTTCCCCCATGCCCACTGATTGTCCCAACCCAGCCTGGGGCTGTCATCCTCAGAGCTGAGTGCAAGTGACAGCAAGAGCAATAGCAGTGTCACCAGACCTGAGGCTGATGCATTAGATTAACTTGCCCGTGACCGTGCACAGCTGAATGTGTTTGGCAGCGGGAGCTGTTCACTTCAACCCTTCCCCACCAGTCAATATCAATGGGATTCTTGCAGGATTGTGTAAATAGCTGGTGCAGTCTCGATGGGCCAAAGGGCCTTCATGCTCTATCTCTCTAAAGCAGTGGTGGGGCAACTCCTGATGGATTTTGAATGAGCGTAGCTTAAAACTGTATTTGTGGCCGAGATTTGAAGTGTCTAAATCCACGGGCTAGGCTCCCACAGGTCGTCAAGGCTCCTGTTTGTTTCTGGACCTGGACACTTCAGGATGACTGGGACAGCGCAGAACACTCAGGGAGGGTCAAGAAGCAGGAGGCCAACAGGTGTGGGTTAAGTGAGCTGTGCCTCTGTGGAGGGACATGTATTCATGAGTGCCGATCAATGTGATTTGATGCTGTAATTATTGTGTTGAGGAATCGCTGATGCATGTCAGGTGTGGAGGCACAGCGGAGCATGCTCTTATCAAGTGGGTGATGGGACAGGGTGGGTAGGTGATGGGAAAGGGTGGGTGAGTGAGGGGGTAGGGTGGTTAGGGTGAAGGGGAAGGGTGGGCGATGGGGACGGGTGAATAGCGGGTGGGTGATGGGTGGCTGAAGGAACGGAGTAGGTATGGTTCACTGGACGCTGGCTGAGGCGCTGAAGGCGGTAGGAATTTGAATGTGATCTCAATTGACGCTGCATGTGTGATCACAGAATTCAAACAGTATTACATGAACAACCTTGGTCCTTCGCTCCTGGTACAGAGCTCACAGCTGTCTCTGTGCCCGCCTTCCCAGTGTGTACTGCACTGCCCCATTTACTATGCCTCTCCACCTCTCCAATTGACTCTTTGCCAAGTTTTACTTCATTAATTTGATGAATTGCAATCTCTTCCACAAAACATCCTGCCATCTGCTCCTGCTACACTGCCCCAATGTGCAGGCTGGCCTTGAACATTCAGAACAGCTTTACATATTGAAGGTCATTAAAGCAAGGCAGTTCTTGCTGATTGAATGGCAGCAGGAATCTCATGCATTGCCTGCACTGTTCCAAAAAAAAAACACATGTTCCGGGACACGCATCGTAACTTGAAAGGATCGTAAATTGAAATCGGGCAAAAAACGCGAGATTTGCTGAAAAAACGCAGGAACAGAACCATCAAAACTTTGAAATTTTATACGTTGGGATCCAACTGTACAGGCCCCTTCCGACATTTGGCCGATCACAATTCTTCTGCCGCCTTCGTCACCTTGAAAATGAAATGTCACTTTTCAAATGAAGCAGTTAAAGGAATAAAAAGAGCTGCCATTTTTAAAATTTTTTACACAATAAACCATATTGACCAAATATATAGTGTCATTTTCTCCCCTTTTCCCCCTCCCTTCCCTCCCTCCCTCTCCCCCCTTCCCATTTATTTAAAGTTCAATCTATAAGATACATTAAATCCGTTAAACAATGCTTTCACTTAATAAAATAAACAAGAAATTTTTATCTTTTACTTTTATATACTGAGGGTCACATTGGAGGGACAGGCCAATGCAGGCAGGCCAAAACCAGGAGTTTGGTTTACTAAGTTGAGGAGGATCGTACATGTTGCTCAGATTTCTTCCATTCCAACCCGACTACAGTAAAATCCCCCTTGTCCAGAATTCAAGCAAACGCTAATTAAAAAAAAGAAAATAAATAGGTAAAAAATATGAAAGTTTAAAATCAGTGCCCCCTGGTGGTTAGTTTGCCAATCCACACAATGCAAAGCAATCTCAAGCAACTGGCAAATTCACTTCTCTGACATCTACCAATCTCCATAGGTGCCAGATGCCAAGGGTTTTACCGGATAATGTTTCACACTCAACGAGCACAAGGCTCCAGGCTGATGTTGCAGAGACACATCAAGGGACAATCAGCAATGCCTCATTTTTGGAGAGACATTGAGCATTTCCCACTAGATCAGGAGGAGGGAGTTAAAGGTCCAACAGAACCGTTCTCACATATTCTGTTTGTGGGAACCTGGCATGAGCAGAATTGGCCAGAGTATTTCCTGGGAGGTCATTGGAGTCAAGTATCAGGGTAGCCATTAGATTGGCTGAAGATTTATCAATGGTTCACCTTCTAGGAGAACACGAGCCAGTCCTCATTGAGGGCTCAGCAGTGGAGAGCTTCAAGAACTTCAAATTCCTGGGTGTCAACATCTCCGAGGCTCTGTCCTGGAGCCTCCAGGTTGATGCAATCGAAAAAAAGGCTTGCCAGCGGCTATACTTTGTGAGGTGTGTGAGGAGATTTGGTACGTTACCGAAGACTCTTGAAAACTACTACAGGTGGACCGCGGAGAGCATTCTGGCTGGTTGCATCACTGCCTGGTATGGAGGTCCCAACATTCAGGACAAGAAAAAAAAACTCCAGAGAGTTGTTAATTCGGCCTGTGACATCATGGGCATCAGACTTTACTCCATTGAGGTCATCCACAAGAGGCAGTGTATTAAGAAAGTAGCCTTTATCATCAAGGACCCCCACCACCCAGGCCATGCCCTCTTCACTGCCACCATCAGGAAAGAGGTACAGGAGCCTGAAGACAAGCACTCAGTGGCACAAGGACAGCTTCTTCCCCTCCGCACCCCCTCACTTTGAATTTTTCTTGCTCTATTTTTATTTATTTTGTAAAGTGGTTTATATAAATGTTTCCACTGTGATGCTGCCACAAAACAACGAATTTCGTCACATGTTCACGACAATAAATTCTGATTCTGGTTGCCAGTGCAATGAAAGGCTCCCGAAATGCCTTCACACAGGCCGAAGCTTCAGACAGTGGGAAGAGGCACAAGCCACTGGCAAAGCTAGAGAAAGAACAAAGCAGCCAACTGTGGACTAGAAGGTGAGTGGATCAGAGGCAGGAGGACGGGAGGGAGGGAGCCTCTCATTTGAATGGTAATTCTTTGGGTTATTTAACATTTTGTAGTTCTCAAAGCTCAGTTCTTTACATTTAATTATCAAGTTAACCACACAACAACTGCAGTGAAAAATAAAAGCAGCAACCATTTGACCATGCGGAGCAGACTGGATGGGCTGATTGGCCTGTTTCTGCTCCTATATCCTGTACTTTGTGACCCTCATCTCTGCTTTGCCTTTCAATAAGACCACAGCCCATCTTCATCCTCTGTGACACATCTCTGCCCTGCCATCATATCTCCTGTTTCCATCGATCTGTCAAACTGAGCCTTAACACCACTGTGGGTGGAGAATTCTAAAGATTTGTCTGGGTGAGAAATTGCTTCTCTTCTCAATGCCTCTGTCCTGTATGGCTAACGCCTTGTTTTAAGGCAAAGACCCTTGGGTTCTTGTCCCCAAAGCTCTGGAAAACAGCATCTCCACAGCTCTCCTGTCAAAACCTGAAGGATGACAGATTTCTTCCTTTTTAAACAACACTAATGAACCAGATTGTTTTTTTTTATGACCGCCCTTTAAGTTTTATGGTCGTCGTTATAAAGGTACGTTGTAATTCTTTCAAATTCCAAACTGAAGACAAGATTCATGTTCCACAGCTGGTGGGATTTGAATTTAAAATCTCCGCATTGTTCAACAAGGCATGCAGATTACTAATCTGGTCGTTTAACCACTGCACCACCACCATTCCCTTGAATGTAAATACATTTCTGTAAATTCATCCTGCTCTGATAGTAAAATGTCCACTGACCTGTTGAAATACCTGACTTCAGTTGCCCTAGGATTTAAAACCATGTCTGAATGAAGGTGTTTTGTACATAATGAGATCACCTCTCAAGGTTCTAAACACTACAGCGTAGAGATTTCTAGTTTCTCATTGAGCCATCTTCCCATGCAAGTGATCGGTCTGGTGAAGTCTCACTGTACTCTTTCTGAGGCAAGTGCCTATTCTCTTAGGGTAGAGGGCCCAGACTTACCTAGAATATTCCAGGTGAGGCCTAACCAGTGGACATAGATCAGTCATTCTCAGTCTTTTTTTGTTTATAGCCCCCTTTGGACTCTGCTCAAAGTTTATAGGTCCTCTTTCCTTCCTTCACTGTGAAGCAGTAAAATTTTGGTTTCTTCCGTACTTTTCTGCTAGCGACTACAGGTGCATAAAAATTGTAAAAATCATTCATGTCACACAAGGTGAAAAAAGAACAAGGATCTTACTTAAACGTGATGAGGCTCCCATTGGAAATGGCTGCCGTATTGTTATACCCTAAAACCCCTGGTAATAGGGCAGCAATGGGGATTGGCAGATGCCGGATAAGTGTATTTTCTGGTTGCTTGAGAATTACTGTTACAATGCCTAATACACATGAACAGTTGAAAAGACAAAAATTTTTCTTTGGCTTGGCTTCGCGGACGAAGATTTATGGAGGGGGTAAAAGTCCACGTCAGCTGCAGGCTCGTTTGTGGCTGACAAATCCGATGCGGGACAGGCAGACACGGTTGCAGCGGCTGCAGGGGAAAATTGGTTGGTTGGGGTTGGGTGTTGGGTTTTTCCTCCTTTGCTGTAATTACACTGAACAAACTTCACTTGCATGAATATGCATGAATATAAAAATCTTAAAGCATTTTATTTTCCATCACATTCTTTGAAAGCAACTATCACTACCTCTGCAGTTTCCTCCACCCCACGGAGCCGCCCGAAAGGCTAACATTATAGATAATTACCCCCCCACCCCCCAACCCAATTTTACAGATAAAGCCTCTGACCGGGGTGACTCTTACTAAGCAGGGATAAGGAGACACTTTAAGAGAGTCGCCCCAACGGCGAGCGGCATCCACCAGCTCTTCATCCTGGGTGACCCCCATTGCTGTTTCACTCAACTTTATTCAAACAGCTGCTACGAGCAAAGCCCGACCAAGGCCCTCTGCTGGCTGAATATTTGCTTCCATCTTTATGTGTTACTTCATTTAAAAAAATCACTTTTACAATTTTAAACTTGCATATTTTGACCTATTATTTTATTCTTATTTATTTTAATTTTTTAATTTATTTTCCTCGATTATTTTGCTGGTTGCTTGAATTTCAGATACCAAGGGTTTTACTGTATTAAATATTAATATAATTCATGTGGAATACCACCTCCCACTAGAATATTATTAATTTGAAATTGCAAATCTAACCTTTCTGAAGCCGATCCTTTCCAAAATTAACCATGCAACGCTTGATTGTAAAGTCAAAGATGAAATACACAACATTGTGATGCAAGGTGCTACGGATGAGGTGATTACTTATTCTGCCTAAGTTAAACAGGGTCACGAGGAAAACGACAAGGCTTGTATATCTTTTGAACACATCAAAACTGATGAGCAAACACAGGAAAATACACAGGAAACGTGTTGAGGCTGCAGAGGATCTCAGCAGTTAAAATCTATAATCAGCATTCATGAGATCACTGTGATTTGTTCAACAACGTGTGTGCTGTCATTGTGATTAGATGAACAGAGTTTCCGTTCCTCTAACCAGACCTGCACAGGTCACACCCAACATCCGGAGCGGAACAGATCTCCAGCGTCAACAGCTGACATGGGCCTGCACCTTGCCACAAGAGAATTAACACTGAAAGTCACACGACTTCCATGACAGGATCACTCCACTTTGGTGGAAGAAGTCTCAATGTTGACAAGACCAGGGAGATGATGGTGGACTTTAGGAGGACCAGAAACGACCGCCCTCCACTAGGCATCAACAACTCTGTGGTAGAGAGAGTGGAGAGTATCAAGTTCCTTTAAGCTTGCTTAACTAGGGGCCTATCGTGGACACTCAACATCTCCTGGATTGTCCAGAAGGCGCAACAGTGACTGCACTTCCTGAGAAGACTGAAGCGGGCAAGGCTACCGGCCACCATCATGTCAACCTTCTATAAGAGCTCTGTCAAGAGTGTCCTGGCCGGCTGCATCACATTGTGGTGCAGTTCCTGTACAGCAGTCCTGGCCAACCTTTTAATTTACACATACAGCATTGTAAGTTATTTCAGCCCAGGCGTCCGTACCGGGGCTGTAGGTTAATTGGGCGGCACGGACTCGTGGGCCAAAATGTTCTGTTACCGTGTTGTAAGTCTAAATTAAAAATTAAAAGGTTGGCCACCCCTCGCTTCCAAATCCTCACACCTGTTTCCCAGCTTCATCATTTTGGCGGTGAGTTTTCATTTTCTTTTGCTTTCAGCAGATGTCATAGGTACACCCCGACATTAAACATTCTATCTCCCCCAACAAAATCTTTAATTTCACTGTTTGGTCCCAGTAGATGCTCTTTCGTCCATGAATCACTTTTTCACAGTCTGTAGCTCTGACTTAAAGGCAGATCGTTCTTTTTTAATATATACTTTTATCTCCATTTTAATGGATTCTACAGTGTCTTTGCAAAATTCAGTCAGCGCTGCTGGCTTTAGCCGTTCGAAGTCAGTTACCTGTTATTCCTGGTCTGACAGTAGGCTGCCTGGGGATACAAGTTCACGAGAGGCTGAGTTTTCCACGTGTGGGGTAGGTCTCTGGGGCTGCGGCATGCTGTCTCGACTTTCAGTCTTCTTGTTAGGCATTTCAACACTTCAAAATCTACTCCCGTATCCGGGTCAAAGGAGCCTGCGTGACTGTCCCCTTCACAACTGGCACCCGGTGGCTGGTTTGTGTACAAGGACTGCAGGAACTTATCCTGCCTACTCCAACAGCACCTCCCACAGCCTGCCGCCAAGAACAAGGGCAGCAGGTGCATGGGACCACCCCCACCTAACGGCTCCTCCTGCAGGTCAATGGTCCTTCACCATTGCTGGGTCTCAGTCCTGGTGCCACAACTCGGGGTGGGGGGGGGGGGCACCTTCACCAGGGCTGTAAGCAGCCCAAGGCAGTGGCTTCCACGACTGAGGGCAAATAGGGATTGGTGATTTCGTGCAAATCCTCGTGAATCTCTTTGTTCAGAACTTGTCAGTATTGGAAAATGGTGACCTTTATTTATATTTATTGAACATCAAAACAACTTTGTTCACATTATAAAGGTGTACATTGTGTCCCCTTTTCCTTTACAGAAACACCAACACAAGTTCATGAATATTCACAAACACCCTTAGGTACCCACCCAGACCCCCACTCCCTGACCAACTTGGCACCTTTACTGATAGAATCATCAAATTACCCATTATGCTACTATATACACATTTACTCCAGAAGCACTCGTAATTCAGTGAAATAATGTATAAGGGGTTTCCATTAATGAAGAAAATGGTGTCCTTAATCCAATCCATCATGATCACCTTTTTAATGTAATATCTGATATGAAGTGAGCATAATCTGTTGTAGGGAGAGGTGGTGACCACTGGGTGCAGGAACTGGCCACAGAGCAAGGACTCAGCTTCTGGGACAGAAGCAGATCACTCGAGATAGACGAGTCCTCAGGGCTAGAAATGAGCATCAGGGTACCCCTCACCCACGAACAAGTGCAGTTTGCTTATTTTGCATTTAGCATTGAATTCACTGCCACTTAACTTCCTGGAAGACCAAGCCTTTCGAAGTTCTCCTTGTACCTGAAATATTAACTCTGTTTTTCTCTCTCAACAGATGCTGCCTGGCCTCCTGAATATTTCCAGCACTTTCTGGTTCATCAGCAAGCGGCCATTGTGAGACGGCTAAAGAGTTGAATGGGGTGTTTTGAGGAATAGTGAGTTAAATCAGAAAATCCCTCCAAATGAACTTCAAGAAAGGGTTTATTACGCTTACACAAAAGAGACTTTTAAAATGAAAAGTAGAATTCGATAGGTGACACAGTGTCAATGTTTGTACTTAAAATTGGTGGAGTCCATCTTGTGGTATCCCTGGGACCTAAACTGGATCCTCAGCTTTTCACTGCATTGGTTTGTTTGAGATAATACTTATCCATGTTTAATGATGTCTCCAAATAATGTGGTGCAAGATGTATTGGAGATACATTATCACCACTGAAGATGTTGAAAAAGAATGTGAGAACATTGGCTTTATCTTCAGAGAGTGGTACACAAGGGATGGAGATCAAGGCAAGTCAAGTTTATGGTCATCTGATGCATAAGTACAACCCAGCGAAACAGCGTTCTCAGGACCTCGGTGCAAAAAACGCAGACACATAACCAGACATAACGCACATACAGACAAACAACACAGGACAAGTATTCATAAATATTGTTTCGTGACTATGAGAGTCTCGGCTGATTAATGTGAGATCATGTTATCATTACATGTTGCTCAAGACCCTATCTAAAATATTGCTCAAAGCCTTTCAGGAAACTTTGGAGTCCCGGGACATGGAGGTGAGAGGTTTAAATTGTGGGAACAGTTTACATAAATGAGTCTTCATTAATTGAGTGTCAAAGATTAGGGGGCAATTTATCTGAGATGTTTGAGATCATTAAAAGAATCATTAAATTAAAACTTCAGAGGCAGAGGTTCAAAACAAAGGAGCCTAACCTTAAAATTGGGTCCAATTGAAAGGTAATGGCAGGAAGTAGTTCCTCACAGAGGGATGGAAATTTGGAACCATCTTCACTCAAATTGGTCTCAGGCTTTGACCTGTTCAACACGCCTGTTCAATTTTTCTTTGTTTAAAATCCAGAATTTGATGTCCAGATGGGCCAAAGATCCTGCTTCTGCGCTGTACATGATTCTAAGAGAACCATAAACAGTTCCATGAAACTTCCTCGAGTGATGTTCTTGGACAGACTGGTAATCTAGCTCTCCTGAAGGATTCTCTCTGTACATGAATGTACTTTCTGATATAGTCTCTAGTTTAATGCATTTCCTTGACTGACCATGCCCCTGCAACGACCTAGCATGGAATGACAAGGGATAGGACCATATAAAAATGTGTGACCTGTGCTCCAAATCCCAGGTTTTCCACTACCCATGCCACTCACATACCAAGTACAGAGAGTACTGGCTGTGGGCGTCATCCCCTACTCTACTCCCTGTACAGTCATGGCTGTGTAGCCAAGTCCAGCTCAAACTGCATCTACGAATAAAGGTGTTAGCCTTTATTACGAGAGGATTTGAGCACAGGGGTAAATACATCTTGGTGCAACTGTACGGGATCATTAGTAAGATGGCAGTTTTACACAAAAATGCAGGAGAAACTCAGCAAGTTATTGGTCTCTTACTCGAAAAAGGGATATACTTTGCAAAGGGAGGGAGTGAAGCAGTATATGGTAAAAATGAAAGGAGAATTAAAACAGTTTTTTAAAGGCATACAGCACAATAACGGCCACTTCCAGCCCGTGAGCCAGTGCCATCCAAATACACTTAGAAGACCTACAACCCCCGTACATTTTGAAGGGTGGGAGGAAACCAGAGGAGCACCTGATGGAAACCTACGTAGGCACAAACTCCCTACAGATCGCTCCAGATTCAAACCTGGATCGCTGGCACTGTAACGGTATTGCACGAACCGCTACACTATCTGTGACCCCCCCCCCACCTGATTCTTGTAGGACATGCCAAATATTTCATCTGACTGAGAGTCACAGATGTGGAAAAAGGATTAGGCCATTTTTTAGGAGTGAGATGGGGAGAAATTTCTTTTATGTGGAGGGTGGCGAATATTTTGACATTTCAATCCCACAGGGCCACAGAAACTCAGTCATTGAGTTCACTCAAAATAGAGCTTGATACAGAATCGAGGGATATGGGGACTGTGACGGACAATGATACTGAGGCAGTGGGTCAGCCTTTATCTTGACGAATGGTGAAGGAAGTTTGATGGATTGGATGACACAAGTTAGAATTATTTAGATACTTCCACAAACCCCTGTCTGCTGGAAATAAACACTCATATGAGAGCAATCTGGTTAGCATAGCGATTAGCACCAGCGATAGACTGGGGTTTGAATCCTGCACTGTCTGTAAGGAGTTTGTACGTTCTCCCCGTATCTGCGTGGGTTTCCTCCAGGTGCTCCAGTTTCCTCCCACTGTTCAAAAACGTACTGGCTTTGTAGGTCAATTGGGTGGCACGGGCTCGAGGGCCGAAATAGCCTGTTACCTTGCTGCATGTCTAAATTTTAAAAAGTTGAAAATTAAGGAACAATGAAAAGTTTTGACAAACGGCACCTTGCAAATTTACTAATTACTGAAATAAAAATAGAAAATGTTGGAAATACTTGGCAGATCAGGCTGCATTTGTGGAAAGAGAAGCAGAGTTCATGTTTCAGATCGAAGCCCGTTCTTTGCTCACCCATTATGCTGAGTGTTTCCAACGTTTTCTGGTTTTGCCTCGGATCTCCAGCCTCTGCAGTGTTTTAGTTTCCGATTCCTCAACGATTGCTAAATTTATTTCCCAGTGGCTGCCTGAAGGGGGCCTGAACTGAGCTGTGTCACATATTATTACCACAAAAATAAGGTCAGGTACCTGTGCAGAAAAGCAAGCGAATGGACAGACAAGAGCTATTAGTCTGATTTATTAGCACCAATACAGATACACCATATCAATGACTTCTTTAACTTCTGCCTTTTGTTTACACGAGCTACGTTAATATTTAAAGTCACATGTAAGACACAAGCATATTTTTCACATTAATTGTAAATTATTTGCAATAGCAGATAAAATGCAAACTGGTTTTGTCTACAACAGTATTACACAGAAAAAAAACAATGAATAAAATTGATAATCCTGTAAAATGTTACTTTGAAACAAAATGGCAATGATAACTGAAGCTCTTCTACTTTAAGATCACAGGCTCTGGAATAGATCCCTCAGAAGAGATCACTAATGAAGGACTGCAATTAAATAATTAAGGCTTTGTGTTATTGTAGAAAAATTGAGCAATATTTGGAATTAAAACACTTCTGTTTTAATCGCATTAATAACTGAACAATGCAGGTTATAATCTATATTTTTATATATAAATGTCACTCATAAAGAAGGCTGGCTTATACTTTTTCAGATATGCATCTGAATTTTGTGGCCACTTATGCCACAAAATGCACAATATGACACAAAGTTCTATACATTTGTATTGATAAGGTATTGAGATAGCCTGTATTATATGAAGCAAAATTACCCAAATGCTTTATATTCTCTGAATTCATAAGAATTTCTTCGACACAATAGGGCAAAGCATGTCTTTGATGAGGGTGTAAATAGTTGTGGCAAAAGTTCTATCCATTACAGTCCCAATCTTCTATGTGTGCCCCTCCTTCTCACCATCCCTCCTCCCCTCATTAGCTATTCTGGCCTTCTATAAAAGTCAATGGAAGAAAATTGGGCAGAGTGTCTTTTGGGACAGATAACTTGGATTTTACTCTAAGATTAATGCTTGGTCCACATCAAGTTGTTTCAGTAAAACAGTTTTACAATGGTCAAGAAGTAGTTATTAAAATCGTCATTTTCCTAAAACTTATCTGCACAATCACATTTACAACTACACTGACTTGGGGAACAATATTTATTGGTGGAGTTACATTTTTTCCTTGATGAAACACTTAATTCAATGATACTACAATATACAAAAATAAAAGTACTTCTGCAGAAATTAGAATGCGTCATTACATGAAATTACATTGACTGGTACTTACAAAACACCAAAAACACGAAACATCTGCTAAAACACTGATTCACTGTACTCCTAACTACAGTATTTACAGTTCCATTTATATTAGTCAGTTCTATGCTAAAATTCTGAGGAAATTAGTTTTTCATCTAACGCAGCAGACAGACGCTTCAACACTCAACAAGCTTCAATATGTTACACTCAACATTTGTTCAACATGTTCAATGAAAACAAGGATGACCACTGACAAGAATGTTTACATTAACAAGAATGCTTAAATTAACAAGGAGGTTTTTTTTCATGGCTGATAGTTTCTCAAACAACTGAACGTGTTATAGATACTTTTCCAGGAAATGGTCCCCTTAAGTTAAGTGTCCACATGATTAACCCAGGCCAAATATGACTTCAAAGCAAATCTGCCTGGAACCAAAGGTTTCTTCAGGAACATCAGCTCCAGAAGATGAGGAGAATGAGAAATTACTTTGTACTTAAACCACCCAGAGCAGCTGCAAAAATAAAACAACCGTATGTTGTGAGTAAAGGTAGGACTTTGGGTGACAACTTTGGACCCATTATCAGTTTAATATCACAGTGAAGCCACCTGATTAGTTCAGAATTACACTGAAGAACACTATTTTTCCACTGAGGCAATCCCCTGGGACTGAGATACCCAAACCCTAACGTTAATGCTACTGATCCATTGGCTCTAACTCTGTGAAGACCTTGATTTTCTAATTCTCTTCCTTGTGATCATATCCTCTGTTCTCTGACCATCTCCAGGCCTAAACATTCCAATATCTTTATTCCTCCCACTCAGGTACCTGATGTATCCCAATGTAACTGCAGCCCAGCAGAGGTTGCCGTGTCTTTCACCATCTTGGGAACGTACTTCTTCATTCCCTCCCCAATTCTCACGTCTCAATTTAACTCAACCTTCTTGATCAAATTTTTTTGTTATTTGACAATTTTCCAGTGATGCTTAAAGAAATTTCATGTTAAAGGCACTGCAGAAACATGGAGTTTTTGTGGCTATCAGACTGGTTTTAACCTGACAGAAGTGGACAACAATGAAACTGCTGAACAGTGGCAGATTTGACTGGACAGTATTAAAAGGGAATTATAACGGTGTGGGGGGTAGAAACACAATAAAAAATGAGAGAAGCCAAAATGCACAGAAGCCAATTCTGGAACGGTGCTAACTTTTAATTTTTAATTCTTGTTTCAACTGCAGAAAGTAAGAATGGGGGTGGAAATGTACATTGTACATGACAATAAACTCATTAACAAATAAATTTAAGTATGGATATTTGCAATTATTAGTATGTTAACACTGGCTATGAAAAGAAATACTTCTTGTATAGTTTTTCCTTCATTGATGGGGAGAGTATAGAACAGCACAGTACAGGCCCTTCAGCCCATCTAAAAAAACTAAACCCTCCCTACTCTGTATTATCCATCCATGGGCTTGTCTCTTAAATGCCCCTAATGTTCCAGCCTCCACCACCACCACCCTGGGAAGGCATCCCAGGCCCCTACCACTCTGTGTAAAAAACCTACCCCTGACGTCTCCCTTAAACCTTCCTCCCTTCACTTTGTATGGATGTCCCCTGGTGTTTGCAGCTCCCGCTCTGGGAAACTGGTGCGGGCTCGCCACCCCATCTTTGCCTATCATTGTCTTGTAGACCTCTATTAAGTCTCCTCTCATCCTTCTTCGTTCCAAAGAGAAAAGTCCCAGCTCTGCTAACCTTGTCTCATAAGACCTATTTTCCAATCCAGGCAACATCCTGGTAAATCTCCTCTGTGCCCTCCACATCCTTCCTGCAATGAGGTGACCAGAACCGAACACAATATGGTAAAAGTGATCTCACTAGAGATTTACAGACTGCAACATGACCTTGCATAGGGTTTTAATTATTCTGGGCTTATTTTGCATTTTGATGGGAATGTCATTATTCTTCGATAATATAAAAGATCAGGGTAGTTCGCCAATGGGATTTGAATTCACAAGGTGCACAGTAACTCACCACATTGTATAGAGCAGATTTCTTCTTATCCTTTCCCTCCAAAGTTCATTTCTCTTTTTGTTCGACCTGCTCCCTTTTGTGATACTGGCCATACCGCCAATGCATTTTATTAGGTTTGATGAGTAACTAACCACAGGAAACCAAAATGTGGAAGCTTTGTTTTAATCAAATAAGGATTATTTTTTCCCCTCTGGAACAGCACTTGTTCAGCCATGTAGCTATTGTAAATCAAACAAGGGAAGGAAGGCCTACGAAATGTACCCGAGTTAAGTTGTAGATGGAGATTTTGACCCTCAGCAAATCCACAGAGCAGCATTGCTTTCTGGTCCACTCGCCTCTGTACATTTGGTTCCAGTCCACATGGGACAGGTGTGCAACTAACCAACGATACAGACACGGAGAACCAAGGACAGATTTCATCTTCTGAATCAAAGGAGATGGCTCATAGTGGCAACTCGGTCAAAAAAAATTCTAGTGAAATCAATATCATAAAAGCCTTGAGCGATCCACCCAGTGGAAATCACTGGGGGAATTCTCTGCAGCAAGGCTTTGTGCCTCGTTCTGGCTCTCCGTGACACAGGCACGGCATTGTGGGTCAAGGAAGCCCTGGCCACAGTATGAGAAAAAGAATTGATCTTTTTTTGAAACCATCAGTGTTTGCAGATTTAATTTATGCAAAAAGCTTGCACTTCTCTTTATAATGGACAATTATCTGGAGCAAATATTCAGGGAGTGATGCTCTGGCTATAAATAAGTTTATTGAAAGAGAAATCTTTTCAAAGGGCATTTTAAGTGAGTTTTTTTTAAATTTAGGAATGTTCACTAAATTATGTATTTTTGGCTGGGGGGGGGGGGTTATGATTCCCTAAATATGGACACAGTAAATGCTAAACAAATTCAAAATGACCAATATTCTCACAGGATGATAGCCACGCTCCCTACTTCTTACTTGAACTGTTCACTTTGATTCCATTGGTGGTGGGGGTGACAGTCTAATAGGAGAGCCCCCCTCTATGTCGGACTGAGAAACACCATTGAGGGAGCGTTGACACCGCAGGGAAATCTGGACAACATTGCACATAACACTGACTGCAAGCCGCTGAAGTTAATGCATATATTTGAGGGCGCCTTTCTTGAGTTGAATGATGAATATAAAATGGACCCTTTAAGAAACAAACTGGTTATAATTAGCCTGAAGCAGCCAGCTGTGAGATTGATCTCTCGAGTGAAGATAGAGAATGGTATCGTTGTGTGGCCAGCAGGAAGAAGTGAAGTGGAAGGATTTATTGGTCCTTCGCTTTCGTTCAGGAATTGGCACTTTTGAGATATTGGGAACTTTCCTTTTATAAAATGACAAAAATTCCCACACTTGACATTTGAACAGTCTTGGTTTTCAAGGCATTCTGACAGTGCTGGAGCCTGCTGACCAAGTGGTCAACAACAGTGAATAATATCACACATATGGAGAAGGAAATGCTGATCTTATCAAACAAAGCAAAGGCATTCCTTGCTTGTTGAAATCTTTCTTTATACCACTGAGGCCATTTATACATTTTGTCGTTTATGAATGGTAAAAGAATTCATTTTTAAAACGACTGCGAGATGAGATGATAATCTCCTTGTGTTGCCTTGTGAACTCAGGCTTTTCGAAATTATACCCATTTGGGCAGCAATGCATGACACTTGCTAACGGAGCAGGTATGATTCCGACACAAAGTGGGCAGAATGTGCAGTCAGTGGCATCTCGATGATGTCCAGTCAAAAAAAAAGCTTGCCTTGAGCAATCCTCCCAGTGGGAATCTGCAGAAATCACTGGGGGAATTCTCTGCAGCAAGGCTTTGTGCCTCGTTCTGGCTCTCCGTGACACAGGCACGGCATTGTGGTCCAAGGAAGCCCTGGCCACAGTATGAGGAAAAGAATTGGCTGTGTAGTAAGTTATATTCCAGATCCAGGCCGAACTGACAAGTATTCAATCTTTCAAAAATACTGAGTTTCTGAGACATTCAAAAACTTTGAAAAAACTGTAAAAAAAAAGAAGAAAGAACTTAAATAAATTAAAATATTAAAAACTAAAACCTATTTTAACAATTAAAAATTCTAAATTAAAATATTAAAGTTGCAGAACTCTTCTGATTGCATTAGTGACAAAGTTAAACAAAAAAAATCAAAGATTTAAAAAAATTCTTGCACAAATACAAGAGTATTTTTAATTAATTACAATTTTTTAAAAAATCACTACGTTTTACCTTATGCTCATGCAGTTGGTAGCTTGTATTCAAATCAATGTGGTCTCTTTGGACCTGGCACCGAATTGTCTGTACTGTAAATACTGGGTGGACAGCCCAGTTTCCTCTCCCCCACTGAACTCATGAGGAGACTAGAATTGCAAAGAGCTGCTGGTTGGTGGTACATTGCCATCAGAACCTCTAGATTCCCATGTTTACAAAAGCACATCACGAAATCCTGAAATTGTTACTTGTACGGAGTAATGACGGTAAATGCTAACCGTTTCACTGCAACTGCACAGCGATAAAGTTCAAACTGTTGAGAAATGATTAAATAGCAACTGCAACCATTTTCTCATTGGGCAACTGAAGGGCTGATCTTGCAATGTTTGGGGACATCTTAGTATTCATTACATTTCTCAGGTTTGTTGCAGGTGCACAGCTGTGTCTGGAATGTTCAATATTGTTAGGTTTTATCACTGAACTCATCCCTTTTGATTTTATTTATAGTGGCTTGAGCTTTTGAAAACAAGTTCCTACTAAGCTGAAGATCTTCACTGAAGTGGTCAATTTTTACTGAGCAGGCAGAGATCGATTGAACAATTTATTCAGAAAACGACGGGAACATGCTTAGGTCGGCAAAATCCTCGTTGTTGTAATTTCCAGTGCCTTGTGTTGGATCTCCAAGCATAGATAACATATCCTGCAAGTGGAAAACAATCGTAGGCTTAGAGTTTTGGAACACATACCCTGAAAATGTGAATGTAAAGCCACTAAAGCATGAAACATGCAACATACGCCTGATAATGTATATACGAGTTAACATACATGTCAGTGTAATCAATATGGTTTAAGAACTATTGCATCTTGTAGAAAATAATAACAAGTTTGGACCCACACAGAAGATCTTAGCTGACTGATCCTACCTTGTTGGGTCATCCTAAACTTTGCACTGATTTGCACTGTCCACACACTGCAGAGGTATAAAAGGGGGCTGAGAACGCACATTGGGCCAGAACTTGTTGCTTGGACCCATGCAGTTAAATACAGAATTACATTTTCCAAATCACCTGGTGTGAATTTGTTACAATTCAAAATAGCATGGCTCTGGCATCAGCCAGCTCTGTGCAATGCAATGCCATCGTGTGGGCAAGGGAGAAGAAACCATCCCCAGAACAGCAAGATAGAATTGTGATAGCTAACCCACATCTCTTGCCTTTTAGAAGCATTCAAAAATAATTACCAAGAATTACAAATCAAAAGAAGAATTACACTGGACAACAAATTTTTTCACAAGGCTTTCTTCTTGATAAAAATTTATAATAGACAATTTCAAGCTGAACACAAAGATAATTTCAGATTTGTTGCATCATGTAGGATGATGGAGAAACATTAAATTAACTTTTGTTGAATTTAGCATGTTTAATGATGCTGACACATTGCGTTAATTCAACTGACCTAAAAATGTTTCGCTGTTGATTTTTGTTTGTACTCAGCATCTGATGTCTCTTGTGTAAGTGTCCAGCAATAGTCGGCCAGCATTGATGGATTCCAGTTGCCCTGATACCACTTTCACCATGTTCGTCACTGACTGCACCAAGATCAGCAGGCAAGATGTCCAAGTGCGAAGGTAGAAAATTAATTTTCCAGGAACCGTTGTATTTCACGATTTTATATGCTGGAAGCACGTTGTTAATCTGTTGGATGTAGTTGCCAAGAAAATTCTCAACATCTTTAAATGCCTTCCAAGCATGCACAGGCCTAAGACCAATTTACATAGCACCTACACTGAGTGCATCTCCAGGCATGCTTGGACTCACCGAAAGAGCTTGCTTTGTGGGCAATACATTAGTAGATTTAAAATATGACATTAAATCACAAAATAAGTTATACCCAAAAAATTTTAAGGTGAATTCCATGATCAGCAGCCCAAAATCCTTAACATAACCTAAAAGTGATCAGGATTGCGGTAAACCACTGTTATACAGTGATTGGCTATTGCCGGCTGGACAGGCCTCCTGAGACCGATCCTACCCATTAGTCCTTTGCATGCTCCCCACTCTTCCGGTCACGATCAGTCGAAGAGGTTGGTTGCTGCCCCAGTCTAGAGTCAATAAAAGTCTATCAGTTTCACAACCTCAGTCTTTTGTGGTAATTGATGGTGCATTAATTTATTGACTATATTTTTCAAAGAAAAAGCAGCAATACCCAGAACCAGAGGGACTCAACATAGACCCTTGATCCTCTTGACAGCCCGAAAACATTTGAACTCTGGCTATGTTGCTTTGAGGACTTCCTGATGGCGACCACAAACATTGTTAACTTGGACGAGGACAGACTGAAACTCCTCTTCTCACAAGTCGGACCCCTGATCTTTCAGTCACCTAAGACGGTGACTCTTGGAGCAGAGGCTACTTTACTTCCAAAAGGCGGATGAATTAACAGAGGTGCTGAAGGTGGCCCTCCAAAACAGCCGCCATTGGGCCACTGCGATCATGGGACGGGGGAACCATCTCGCACTGTGAGCAAATGGTCGCAGGCATCATTGCACTCCTCTCCCAACCTGACCTCTGAAGCCATGGCGGGTGATCCCCAAATGCTACTTTTGTGGGCAGGGCAAGCACCCGAGCAAACACTGCTGTTACGAGCCCAGGGGACCCCAAAAACCAGCAGCAATAGAAATTCAACAAGTTAATGGTTACTTATAACATAACATAACATAACAATTACAGCACGGAAACAGGCCATTAGGCCCTTCTAGTCCGCACCGAACCAAACACCCCTTTCTAATCCCACCACCTTGCACAATGCCCATAACCCTCCATCTTCCTCTCATCCATATACCTGTCCAACCTTTTCTTAAATAATACAATTGACTCCGCCGCCACTATTTCTCCCGGAAGATCATTCCACACAGCTACCACTCTCTGAGTAAAGAAGTTCCCCCTCATGTTACCTCTAAACCTCTGCCCCTTAATTCTTAACTCATGTCCTCTTGTTTTAAACTTTCCTCCTCTTAACGGAAATAGTCTATCCACATCCATTCTGTCTATCCCTTTCATAATCTTAAATACTTCTATCAAATCCCCTCTCAACCTTCTACGCTCCAAAGAATAAAGACCCAATCTGTCCAATCTCTCCCCATACTCCAGATGCTTAAACCCAGGCAACATTCTGGTAAACCTTCTCTGCACTCTCTCCACTCTGTTTATATCCTTCCTATAATTAGGCGACCAGAACTGCACACAGAACTCCAAATTAGGCCGCACCAACGTCTTATACAATCTCAACATCACCTCCCAACTCCTATATTCCATGCAATGATTGATAAAGGCCAGCATACTAAAAGCCTTCTTCACCACCCTATTCACGTGAGTTTCTACCTTCAGGGAACGATGTACCGTCACTCCTAAATCTTTCTGCTCTTCTGTATTCCTCAATGCTCTCCCATTTACCACATATGTCCTATTCTGATTCTTCTTACCAAAATGAAGCACCTCACACTTATCAGCATTAAATTCCATCTGCCATTTTTCAGCCCACTTTTCTAAGCAGCCCAAATCCCTCTGCAATCCTTGAAAACCATTATCCACTATTCCACCTATCTTAGTATCGTCTGCATATTTACTAATCCAATTCACCACCCCATCATCTAGATCATTAATGTATATAACGAACAAAAATGGGCCCAATACAGATCCTTGAGGCACACCACTGGTCACCGGCCTCCAACCTGACAGACAATTATCCACTACCACTCTCTGGCCTCTCCCTTTCAGCCAATGTTCAATCCATTTGACTATCTCAAAATTTATACCTAAAGACTGCACCTTCCTAACTAACCTTCCATGCATTGAACAAAAATGTTCTTAATTTTCTTCATACATAATAATATCACTATTTAACTAATTACTAACAACATAACTCCCTTCTAATTTAAAGTGTATATAAAATTTATGTGTTCAGGAAAGTTCTTTGTTTCACTGCCTAATCATTCACTCTTCATTTCTCCAAGTTCACTGGTATCAGGCAATTTTCCACACTGTGCAGAGTTTAACATTTATGATCTTCACCAGGCTCTGGTGCCTTAATTCAAATTGTTACGGCTCAGGAAGGTTCTTGTTGGCTTCAGAGTGATATTCGTTGGACACACAAACTGATCTCTTTCAATCAGCCACTTCAGTGTCTTGCTGAAGTAACCTGCACCTCCGTGGACTTTTCCAAAAGATAACCTCTTCTTCCAGGTTACCACCGAGAGTTCCCTCTTTTCCCCTATTTCAGGAGAAACACAATAACCAGCCACAACCTCTTGTAATTGACTACAAGCGTTTAGAACAGGCTGAACTCAGAACTCAAAACCCGTCTTCAAATGGGGTCTTGCAACAGGTCCGTTTCCAACACCATCTTCTGCTGTCAACTGACTGTCTCTCTCTTTCTCTCTCTCTCTGTTTGCAAAACCCCTCATAGAACAGCAGACTTCAACCAGCAATTGGATCGCTGGCACCAGTTTAGTATTAAAAGATAAATCAGATTCTGAGCCTGGACATCTGTTCCTTTAAATAGTCCATTTCAATTCTACAACATCAGTCCCATTAACACCTGTGAAGTCTTCAATAGGCTCTCTTCATGGTTTTTGTAAAGACACATTGGTAGACATGAAGACTCCACCTGAGGCAGTTTAAATGAGATGTCTTTTGTGAAATGTTTATGAGTCTTGTGGAATGTAAACTAATAGCTAAACCCCTCACAATCTAACCTTACCCCTTAAGATATATTTAATTCCATAATTGTATTAATTTATACTGTATCACTCTCCCCTACAATGGAATTTTAACTCTCGAGTTCTTTTACAACAAAATTAATTTCTAACTTTACAATCGCTACAGTGATAACAATACACAATATATAACATGTAAAAACAATGTATTCCAAAATCATGTTTTTCTTTTAAACGATCATTTTAACATCTAGACAACTAATCTGCTATCGCATTATGTGTACCTTTGATATGATTAATTTGTAGATTATATTCTTGCAAGATCAAACTCTAGTTTAATAACCTTTTATTTTTATTCTTCATTTTATTAAAAAACACCAGAGGATTCAGTAAATATCATTACTGTTTTATGTATGGTACCCAGATACACATCAAAATTCTACAGAGTGAGTATTAGAGACAACAGTTCCTTCTCATTAGTGGAAAAGTTCCTTTGATGAACATTGAATTTTTTGAAAAGTAGGCAACTGGATGGTCAATTTCATCATGTTTTTGTAACAAAACTGCACCAACTGCCCATCACTGACATCCACGGCTGAAGAAAATGGTCTGTCAAAATCAGGAGATTTTAAAACGGTTAGATCACAATTATCTCCTTTAAATTCTCTAAAGTTCTCTAACAAGATATTGTCCACTCAAACTTCTCCCTCTTATTCAAAAGATTAGTCAAAGGAAGAGAACTTTCTGCAAAATTCTTGCAAAACTTCCTACAATATCCTGTCATTCCTAAAAACTTTCGCACTGCTTTCTTTCCATTGGGAATAGAAATTCAGAAATCGCCTGCTCTTTTGCTTGGATAGGCACAACTTTGCCCTGACCAACTACATGTCTTAAGTATGTCACAGCAGCATGTCCAAATTCACTTTTAGCTAAATTGACAGTTAAGTTTGCCTTGGAAAAATCTCACAAAGAACTTTTCCAATTCCATCAGATGTTCTTTTCATCTGTCACTTTTTGTGATCAAATCATCAATAAAAGCATCTGTATGTTTTAAACCTTGGATTTCCGAATTTACTGTCCTTTGGAATGTTGCAGGGGCATTTTCATGCCAAAAGGCAGCACATTATATTCGAACAAGCCTAATGGTGTCACAAATGCACACACAAGAAACCCTTCAACAAATCTACCTGAGTAAGAAATTTAGCTTTCCAAATTTTATTAATACAATCATCAATTCTAGGAATAAGATAAGCATCTGTTTTGGTTCAAAATGGGATGCATTAACTTTCTTGTAATCTGTACAGAACCTAACTTCTATCTGTTTTAGGTACCAGAACACAAGGAGAACTCCAATCGAAGTGAGATCTGATCATATCATTTTCAACATATATTTCACCTCCTGATCCATGATTTTATTCTTCTGAATATTTATTCAATAAGGGAGTTGTTTTATGGGACTCGCTTCTCCACATTCACATCATGACAAATCAGTGACATCCCTTTTTGGCACATCAGGAAATAAATTTACATATTTCAAAAGCAACTGCTTCAACTGCTTTTGTTCTTGTGATTTAAGATGGCCAACTTTTCCTTCAGGTTTTCTAAAATTGTTGAGTTAGACAGGTGTGCAGGAACCATGGTTTCTTTAAGGTTACCCTCACAAGATTCTGTTCCCATGATCTTATGATCCATAACTTTCTCAACTCTGTCAACAGCTAACACCTCTGATACAGACTGTTCTCCACTACCTTGTTCTCATGGTAAGATTTCAACATATTAATATGTCAAACCTGAGTTTTATTTCTACGATCATTCAGTTTTGATTTTACTTCATATGCTCCAAAACATTTCACCCTAAGAGGATTGTCATGTGTTGGAAACAAAATTAACACTTTATTTCCTGTCTTAAATTTCCTAACTTGAGTCTTCCTGTCAAACAATTGCTTCATTTTACCCTGAGCCATTTTTTAATTCTCTTGAGTCAAAGTCCACACTTTTGAAAAAAATCAATCTTTAAACTTAGAAACATAATCCAGCAAGTCCAACCGTACATTCTCATTGATCGATTGTTCTTTTAACAAAATTAAAGGTCCTAAGCCGTGATGGCCACCCAGAACACAAAAAACCTCATCTGGGACATCTCTGGTCCAGATACCTAAGACGGTGACTCTTGGAGCAGAGGCTACTTTACCTGCAAAAGGCAGATGAATTAAACAGAGATACTGAAGGTGGCCCTCCAAAACAGCCGCCATTTTGCCACCGTGAGAGTAGAATTAAATCTTTCCGAAGCTCCCTGAGTTTCAGGATGGTATGCAGATGCAGTGATTTGTTTAATTCCCAGATCATAAATCAACTGCTGAAACAATCCTAACATGAAATTACTTACTGCCTTAATCACTCTGGATGTCTTTAGGTAACACAAAAACTGTGAAAATATTTTCCAAAGCCTTTACCATTGTTTTGCTTTAATATTCCTCGATGGTATAGCTTCTGGAAACCTGGACACCATACACATAATTGATAAACTGATTCCCAGCTTTTGTTTTAGGCAGGGGACCCACATAACCCACAATAACCCTAGTGAAAGGTTCCCCAACAACAGGAATAGGTTGAAATGGAGCTACTGGAGGATCCTGGTTAGGTTTCCCCATAACCTGACAAAGGTAACATGTCCAGCATTTACAACATCCTTCCTCAAACCAGGCCTGAAAAATTGTTTCAATATTTTATTCATGGTCTTCGTTAAACATAGATGACCTCCCAAAAGCGTACTATGGACCAAATTTAAAATTTCATTCCGACAGGCTTTAGAAATGACCACCTGATGAATCACCACCCACTCTTCATTTGCAGGAACATCACGAGGTCCCCATTTTCTCATTAACAATTCACCCTTCCAGTAATATCCACCGGAGACTTCCTTAATCTCCTCCTCATTCACAGCCTTCCCCCTCAAGTCAGCAAGATCAAAACCTGTCTTTTGCTGGTCAATTAACTCTTTCCTTGACAAAGACAAATCCTGACTCTCCAATTTAACCTGCTCCTTCTGGACTCTTTCAGAAGACTCTATCAACTGGATCATCCTCTGCTCTCACCATTTTCTTAGATAAAGACCTTGTTACAGCACATGCAGGATATATCTCACAATCTTCATCAACCTCATCCTTACTAGGCCTATTTGTTAGTCTCAAAACTGACCCAACTTTATCCTCCATCAAATCATTCCCTAATAAGAAATGGACTCCTCGCATGGGCAACTTTGAAATAACTCCTACAACAACTGGTCCTTTAACTAATTCTGAATTCAACATTATTTTTTTGCCGAGCTATTGATCTATCCTCCAACACCTCTAATCAAAGTCGTCTCTCCTGTGTCCGCTTTCGATCGAGAATTAAAACATTCTCCAACAACAGTGACTGGGCAGCTGCAATATCTGAGAATTTTAACTGGCACTTGGGAAGTTCCTTGCTTTACTGAAATCAAGCACTCTAACAGAAGAACCCGAGGCATCTCTTCAGTGTGGGAGGGGCAGCACCATCAATGTACACATGCGGTTGGGGTCGGGGCCAATAATGCCATTCTCAACACCACAGCCAAGGATGGCTAGTCGTGCTGTCCGGAAACAATTTTGACCATGTTATGTCAGGTTCATGTATTTCGCTGCGCAAAGGAATGTTGAGACGCCAATGGTGATGCCGAAAGGGACTTGGAGGAAGTGATAGAGATGGCCATCCGCCTCTAATGCTGTATACTGGGGGTCCTCTGGGCAGATTGAGAGCTGCTGGTAGGCCGACTTCAGGTCGATCGTGGAAAACACCTATGATCTGGTTGACCATGTGAGATATGCGGGGAAGGGGGTATGCATTGAGCTGTGGCTAGTCTGGCTGTAGCTAAAGACCGGAACACAATCAAACACAAAATCTTTTAACAAGAACAAGATCGGGATTGGGGTTCGAATCCCGCACTATCTGTAAGGAGTTGGTACATTCACCTCCTTGACTGATCAGAGCAAAAGTAAAAGGGTGGCCTGCAAGGTGGGATCGGTCTCAGGAGGCGAGTCCAGTCCGGTAACAGCCAATCACGGCGTAACAGTGGTTTACCACAGGTTGATCTTCCACTTCCTCGCTATTTTCAAGTGCTCATGTCATATCCCCCAATTCCCTTAAAATTCAAAAATCTATCAATCTCTAAACAAGCTAACGATGAAGACCGCTGATTTAGAAAGCCCGCCACTTAAATACATCTCTTGTCATTTCGATCTTAACAACTCATCTTCTGAGTCCTAGTTCAAGGTTTCTCATCTGGGATCATTTCCTCTCTTCCAACAGCCTTTTAAACATTTTGTATTTCAATGAGATCTCTCATCCTTCTGAACGCTCCAGATTTTGGGTTCGGTCTACTCAATTCCATCTCTGTCCACAGTCCGCTGATCAGTACTTTTCTTTAGAATTCTGCACCTCTGGAGGGGCTGTGAACCTTTAGCTGCTGCATGTCTTCAGGGTAAAGACACAAGGCTGGAGAAACTCAGCAGGTCAAACACTGTGCTACGTAAAGATACACAACCAACGTTTTGGGCCTGAGCCCTTCATCAAGATCTGAACAAGTATCAGCAGGTGCCTGGACAAAATGGTAGTGGGGGAGGAGCACAGTCCTAAAGCAGGGGCAGGGGGATAGCTCTCTGAATGGAGGACTGGAGGAAAGAAGACAAGGGGGAAGGGAGGGAAGGAGAATGGAGAATAGGTTAGCAGAGAAGTCGGTGTGGATGCCATCCGGCTGGAAAGCACACACGGAAAATCAGGCGTGTTTCTCCAGCGTTGCGTTTTTACTTCAAGCACGGTGTCTGCAGACTTTCACGTTTTACAACAGATTTTTAAAACCAGGAATATTAGGGACTGTGATGACGGGTGGAAAGTGGAAGGTGCGGAGTGAGGGGAAGAATAGATTTGAAGCCGTGTGTGGTTAACCCCACATTCTTCCAGACTTGGAACAGTGTTCATTTTCGGGATGGTGGCATCACTGGCGTTCATCGCTCATCTCCACTGCCACCTCCTGGGTCACATCAGCAGCCACTCTGGGCTCAACCACATGGACTAGATTGGAGGAGGGGTTGGGGGGGAGGTGGGGAAGGTGACGGGTGACCTACAAAGACCTGAATGATTCAATGGGATCTTTAGCATAGTGTCACACCATTTAAAAAAAAATGAACACATATTCTCTAATTTTCATTTTAGTATCTTAATATCTATCGTCTGGATTATTGATTTGGGTCTTTTGGAGTCCAGCCATTTTTAACCTTTCATAATATATAATCCAACTGGGTCCGTGGGTAAACTACAGTACAAACACCAGTACGAACCAACTGGTGATTGGGTACAAAACCAGTCCCGGTAAATGGGGACACAGAATGGATGCACTTGCTGGTAGTCCCTGAAAACAGCGACAAGGAGTCCAGGGTTAAATGAAAAATGCCTTGTGATATTTCCTGAAGGTTCTGAAATGCAAGACCATACATGCCATTTTCAATTTCAATGCCTGTAAGATTTTACAGGCACGATTGGCTGGGATCCATTCTTAACCCGTGATAATTCCTGACTCACACATTTCTTCAATTCAACAGACCACTGAGATTTAACAAACTGAGAATTCACAGATTGGTTAGCATTTACACGAATCAGGAAAGTATCACTGCAAATTTCAGAAAAGGTTTTAAACATGAAAGCCAAATGGTATTCGGTACTGCTGAAGGTAATTATGTCACATCAGTTCAGTTTTAATTTAATCAGATTTGCCAAATTATACTCGTGAATGAATTCCAAGCAGCTGCGAGCATCTGTGTGTATTCTCACGAGTAGCTGTGGGACCTCAGAAGCAAACCCTTTTAGTTGACTCCCCTCACCTGAAAGACCTCAGGTTGGGCTTGTTGCTGGTGTGCATGCTGCTCGTTGGCCTGTTGATTGTGATGCTGGGCTTGCCACTGAGACCAGACAGCCGAGCCTTCAGAGGATCTGCCCTGGAACTGCCCGCTACTTTGTCCACTCTCAGCTGCAAATAGAATTTCAATACGTCAATTAAAAACAACAGTGACTACTCAAGAAAAAAAACCCAGCAGTGTGAAGCATCTAGCGCGAGATGCAGTCTATTAAAAAGAAAATGGAGGGAATAACCTCCGGGGTCAACGCAACACCTTCCTTTACAGCGCCAGCGATCGGGACCAGGGTTTGAGTCCTACGCTGTCGGTAAGGAGTTTGTACGTTCTCCCCGTGTCTGCGTGGGTTTCCCCCCAACATTCGAAACATACCAGAAGTTGAGGGTCAATTGACTGTAATTGGGCGGCATGGACTCGTGGGCTGAAATGTCTAAATGTAAAAAATAAATTTGTGAACAGGGAAAGAAGTTATTTCTTGATTGATTTTTTTTGGGGAGATCAAGGAGTGTGACATGACATCGAATCCAGTGAATTGAAGCCAATTCAGTAGGGCAGGGTGGGGGGCAGTGGGTTCCTAGGTACAGGGAATAATGTCCATATTCACCAAGGGAAACAGCTTCTGCTGAGGATCTGAGACCAGGGACACTGGCAAATTGAAGCTCAATGAGAAGATCCTTAAGCAGTGCCCGAACACCTTCTCAACAGGAGCAGCAGGAAGTAGATCAAATCACGAGAGAGTTGAAGAGTCTGTTTTTCCCCGACTCATTGTTTTATTTTGTCCCAATTTTGTACTTTGTGATCTACAGTATCTGGAATTCAAACAACTGGCAAAAAAATTCATGGAAAAAAATACGGGTTTAAAATTGCCCACCACCCCCCCCCCCCCCCCCCCCCCAGCGGTTAGTTCAACAATGCATACAACACACATTCTTATGTAACCGGGAAATTAGTTTAATTAGTTTATCTGGCATCTACCAATCCTCATAGGTGCCGGATACCGGATACTGTGATGTGAAATTGTCCAGTTTGGCAGGAAAATAAGACAGAAGATCTAAACGATAAACAACTGCAGAGCTCCATGATGCAGAGGGAACTGGTGTCCAAGTGGACGATTTGCAAAAGGCTAGCATGCAGGTACAGCGTATAATCAGGAAAGTTAACAAATGTTATTGTTTCTTGCCAGGGCAATAGAATGTAAAAGTAGGGAGGACATAATTCAGTTACAAGTCTATTGGTAAGACTACATCTGGAGTACTTTGTACAGCATTGGTCTATGTTTCTAAAGAAGAATGTTAATAGGCTGGAGGCACTTCAGGGGTTTATTACACAGGACCTGGAGTGGGTTGATTGATACTTAAGAGCATAAGACATAGGAGCAGAAATAGGCCATTCAGCCCATCGAGTCTACCCCATCATTTAATCATGATCTGATCCATTTTCCTACTCAGCTCCACTGCCTGCCCTTCTACCCATAACCTTTGATGCCCTGGCTAATCAAGAACCTATCAATCTCTGCCTTAAATACACTCAATTACCTATAACCGCATATGGCAACAAATTCCGTGTAAAATGTATTTAACTGGGCAATTTGCATGGTTAGTCCCCCAGTTACATGGCAATTTGAAAGGGTCCAACAGAACCCAACCAGGTCCCTGACCTACCTCAGAAGTGGTCAGGGAACCCAGTAATACTTACCCAGGTCTCCTCCATGGCCGGTTTCGAAAAGGAAAATGGCTGACCCGCCGGGGATGTCGGCCCCGCAGAGTTGCATTGCCAGCGTCTGAACATCATGAACTTCCAGTGAGTGCGTAATGCGTCGTTCACCGAGGGGGCGGGATCCCCCTTAAATTGCCATGTTAGTGATTTAGTAGATAGGTTGGCCTTCAATTTGAAAGGTGTATCCTGCACCCAAGACCCAGTGATCACACCCAGCTCCCAGGAGGGCTACCCGGGTGCTGCAGTTTGAAAGGGCCTATAGGTTTACCACACTCTGGCTGAAGAAATTCTTACGTAATTCTTTTCTAAGCGGATGCACTTCAATCCTTAAGCTGTGCCCTCTTGTCCTAGACTCTCCTACCGTGGAAAACGGTCATTAGTTCCACTTTACTTCGAAACCACTCACTGAATTTAACCGATGAAATGCAGCATTTCCATTTTATATTCTTCTTTGGCTTTCAAGTTTAAGTTTATACAAGTACAACCCGATGAAACAGTGTTCTCCAGTCCTCGGTGCAAAAACATCCAGACATAACGCATATACAAACAATATACACACACAAAAATATTATTTACCAAATAGTCAAGACTCGGAGGGATAGTACGAGCAGTTCAGTCAATTCATTGCCTCTCATTATCCCTGCAACCTCCATTCAGCCCCAGGATCCCCCCGATATCGCTGCAGTCCTCCAATTCTGACCGCTTTTTAATCCCTGAACAATTATCCCACTGTTACCTCTTTAAATGCCTTGGATCTCACTCAACAATTTCTCAGCAAACCTCGCTGCCAGTCTCATCATTTAAACATTCCCTTCAAAACCCTAATTTTCAATGAAACGCCTTGAAATTTTTAAAAATCATCTTAAGGGAGCTATATAAATGCAGGTGGTTATTAATCAGCAGCTGGTCAATGGCCACAAATGACCCCTAGTAATGTTCATGACAATAACACCATTCGGCCCATCTTTCAAGTACAAGTTGACCGAGAGCTGTCCAGTCTCACCCTACCTTCCTGCCCCATCCATACAGTTCATGGCACTTCAATGCCCACCCACCAACCTTTCTGGCAGAATGCACCGGTTCTCTATCACCTCATCTCCAATTTCATTCTTCCATCAGTTCAATTGAATCCATGACTCCTGGTTCATCCATCCAAGGTATTTCCAATTATGTAAGCACAGTTCACTAAAATACTGGAGAAACTCAGCAGGTCACACACCATCCATAAAAAGTAAAAAGGTAGTCAACGTTTCGGGCCCGAGCACTTCTTCGGGAATTTAGAAAAACAGGCAGACACCTTCCTGAATGAAAAGGTGGGAGTTGGGGGGGAAGGAGAGGAGAGGTCATCTCCTTCATTCCAGTTCACCACCCCCTTCCCTTCCTTCTCAAATCAGCGAGCTACCCTTTTTAGTCCCCTGCTCTCTCTCCCCCAGTTTCTTTTTCTTCCACCATCCCATCTGTATCCCCCTCCCCCTCACCTTTTTATGCAGATACCTACCTGTTTTCCAGATTCCTGACGAAGGGCTCAGGTCCAAAATGGTGACTGCCTTTTGTGTATGCACCAGAAGCCAGCATCTGTAGATGTTCTCGTTTAACCCCAATTGTGGAGACCGCAATTAAATCTGCCCTCAACCTACCCTGTCGATAAATGCATGCAGTCTAATCTCATACAGCACACAACCTTCACCATTAAATGATTATCTGTACTAATCTGTCACAGCCTTCACTAAATCCCCCTTCCTCCCCATTCATGATCTGGGCAACTTGCAGGGGAAAAATAACCAACCCAACCCGCATAAGAAGTTAGCAGCTTGAGAACCAGTTACAGGGTGGGAGTGGGATTAGAGGGTTTGAGTGGATATGTAGGAGAGTGAATGGGTGGGGAAAGTAGAGCAGGGCATGTGGAAGTGGTGGGGGGCGGGGAGTAGAGAGGACTGGGAGGAGAGAGAACAGAAGTTGGAGAGGGATAGGAGAAGATAGTGATGGGAGATATGAAGAATCCAAAGGGCATCTGCATTTTGTGTAAGTGAATGTGTCTATAATGGGTTATAAGGGGTTGGACCATAATTTTATAAATTATAAATGTTGACATCTAGCACAATAACAATCTGTGTTGCCCAATTTACCCCCCTTTAACCTACACCCCTGGTATGTTTCAAATGGTGGGAGGAAACCTGAGCCCCCAGGGAAAACCCATGCAGACACAGGGAGAATGTACCAACTCCTTATAGACAACGCGGGATTCGAACCCAAATCCTGATTTGTTCTTGTTAAAAGATTTTATGCATAGGAGCTTCCATTCTGTAGAAACAAGGCATCCATCACTCCAAGAGACTGCCTTAGAATTTGGGCCAAAATGGCCTGTTACTGGCTATTTCGCCAGTAGGCACGCCAGCGGCTATACTTTGTTAGGCGTATGAGGAGATTCAGGATGTCACTGGAGACTCTTGTAAACTTCTACAGGTATACTGTGGAGAGAAATTCCGGCTGGCTGCATCACTGCCTGGTATGGAGGCGCCAACTCTCAAGACAAGAATAAACTCCAGAGGGTTGTTAACTGGGCCTGCGACATCACAGGCACCAGACTTCACTCCATCGAGGAATCTACATGAGGCGGTGACTTAAGAAAGCAGCCTTTATCCTCAAAGGCCCCCACCACCCAGGCCATACCCCCTTCACTCTGCTACTATCGGGGAAAAGGTATAGGAGCCTAAAGACGAGCACTTAGCGGCACAAGGACAGCTTCTTCCCCGCTGCCATTAGAGATGTGAATGATTTTATGAAACCATAGGGACTGCCTTAATCTCATCCACTATTATTATGTTTTTCTTACAGTGATGTAGTAAGATGGTGTAAAATAAACGTTCAACTGTGACGCTGCCGCAAAACATCGAATTTCATGACTTGTTCATGACAATAAATTCTGATTCTTCTGTGATGAATTTAAAATTTAAATAATTTTTGCAACCAAGAGTGTTTAAAATGTTTTATGGAGGAATGAACTATAAAATTGTTTTAAAAGGAACTGAATCTGCAAAAGCTATCACATGATGGAGAAGAAGTGAGGGTTCAGTAGACAGCTTTAATTGGACAGATAGCTAGTGGCAGCTTGGCACGGCTCAGAGCAGTTTTGTCCAAATCCGAGTTGAAGCCCCATTTGTAGATATGACCACCTGACCCCCACCAACTTTTCAGTGGAGTTCAGCATTTCAGGGAATGTTACCTTTCAAACAAGAGGTCAATCCTGACCCCACAGAAATGAAGCAATAGATTACAAACTGTTTAACTCTGCATTTCCTTTACCAACTGCAGAGATCAACTGCGATCCTATTGGCAGCAATGAGGAACTTGGTGATCAATTCTTGCTCTTACTTTCTAATATAAGAATAGAAATACATATTTTTATTACTATTTTATTTATAAATCAGTAATAATACTTCCCAATATGGTTGCTACAATTCAAAAGTAACTGAGTGGTCTTTTGATTAGGTATTTAATTTTAATTAAAAGCTCAACCAGCCCATGAGCTCATGCCACCCATGTGACTAATTAACCTACTAACCTTGTAGGTCTTTGGGACGTGGGAGGAAACCGGAGCACTCGGAAAAAACTCACGGAGCCACGGGGTAAACGTACAAACTCCTTGCAGACCGCGCTGCCTTTGAACCCGAGTCATTGGTGCTGAAATAGTGCTGAGCTAACCATTATGATAAATACAGCAGGTTAACAGGGCCTTGCGGCCACGAGTCCAATCCGCCCAATTGACCTACAACCCCCGGTACGTTTTGGACAGTGGGAGGAAACCGGAAACCCTGAGGAAAACCCATGCAGACACGGGGAGAACGTACAAACTCCTTACAGACAGCACGGGATTCGAACCCTAGTCCTGGTCGCTGTAACAGCGTGGCGCTAACAGCTGTGTCAACTACGCCCTCGTGATAAATGCAAATATCTCTTTCCTCCTATTTCTAGCATTATCTAAATTGACGATGAATTAATTTGGATAAACCCCAAAAACGAACAGCTGGAGCAACTGAGTGGGTCAAGGAGCAGCTGGCTCCACACCTCCTGCTTTTCCACCTGGCATTATCTCCCTCCTCGCCTTGTTCCACCAATGACCTGCTCTCCCCTGCCTCTCACCCCTCCCACTTCCCTCTTTATACTGGCTATCTCCCCCTCTACACTCTCAGTCCTGACACAGGGTCTGGAGCTGAAACTCTGACTGTCTCTTCGTCTCTACAGATGCTACCTGACCTGCTGAATCCAGTGGATTGGTTTTTTTTTTTGCTCCTGCAGTTTCTTGGACAAGAAGATGGCCTGAATTAGTGAACACCAAATAAACGCCCAGCTCATCTCAAAGCAGTGAAGTCAATATCAAATTCAAAACAAAATGACCATGGTTGCAGAACAGACTAATACAAAGAAAAGATACTCCGGACATCTGATATCTTGTCACTGCTTCTCAGTGAAGTGCATTTGTCCCAGAGCAACTGTCATGCTTGAATTGAACAAGTCCGGAATGAAAAATTTAATTTAGACTATTTCGACATAAATGCAGCAAGGTAACCGTACCGCCCAATTATACCCAATTGACCTACAACCCCCAATACGTTTTGAAGAGTGGGGAGACATAGGGCGAACAATCAAACTTACAGATTATACTTGAAACAAGAATCTTCTTCCTAAAATCCGCACATAAAAACTTTACATTGAACTTTGACCTCAGGAACCAGAGTGAAAAGGAAAGACACTTGAATCTTTGGAGTTCGACTTTGTGCTGTACATTAAGAACAAAGGTGAGGGGGGGCAAATGGCAAGCAAGTCAGGCAGCAGAAGCTAACCCACGGCTTTGTTTTCATCTCAGAGTTTTAGATTTTCGGTCACTTGTTGCTGTTTCAGCTCGTCATGTGGAGGGTAGAGAGCTGTGGAAGTGAAGTGGGTCATATCCGTAGACCAAGCCTTACCCCTGAAGCAGGAGGCTCCTGACCCTTCAAGCTTCTGCCATTCATCTTGACTCATCTTTAATCTAGAGAATGCATACCTAGACAACTCAATCTCAGCTTATGTGGCAAACCTGCCATCTCCAGAACCAGCTCAGTGAAACTTAGTGCACTCCCTTCTTAAGGCTAGGAGGCCTATGTTTGAACACGATAATCCAGCTGTGGTCTCACAAAGGCCTTGGACAGCTCCAGTAAGTTAGTCATACTCCTATAAATAAGGCCAATGTACTATTGGTCTTTCTCATCACTTGCTGCAGCGACCCATTTGAGACAGAGTTGGTACAGGACAGAAATAGGACCTGGGGCCAGCACATTCATGCTGAATGTTTGGCCCACCCACACCAAGTCCATTTGCCCACATCAAGACTGCCTTCTCTTTGCCTTGCCTATTTCAATGTCTGTCGAAATGCCTTTTAAATGGGTCCATTAATTTGATTCTAATGGCTCATCTCACATGTTCCAGGTAAGATTTGAAGTTTATTTGTCACAAAACACCAAGTACAGGAATTTACACAAAAATGTGTAACCACTATCTTGTTTAAGGCCTAGTACAGTGAGAAGGGTTCATCTGCGAGCAGGCCAACAGGTTATCTTTAGTTTTATATGCAGCATTGTAAAAAGCACCATGGGATTGCAATGAAAAGAAGATCAAAGAGCATTAGGCAAGGGCAGCATGAGTGCACTGTGGTGGGGTTCATTCAGGAGCCTGATGGCTAAAGGGAAGAAACTGTCTTTGAGACTGTTGGTCCATGCTTTGACCTTCTTAAGCCTGCAATGGGAGGAGGGAGAAGTGAGTGTATCCTGGGTGTGATGGGGCTTTCAGTGTGTTGACTGTCTTTCATCTGCAGCAGGAGATGTAGACAGAAACCATGGAGGGGAGGGGAGTTGCGTTATGTTCTGAGCTGCATTCACTGCTAACCACCCTCTGTGTAAAAAATCTTTTCCCTTCATATCAAACTCCTTGACCTCGCCTTAAATCTCCGCCCTTTTTTTGACATTACCTACCAAAGCGAATAAAGATTTTGACTGTCTACGTCCCCGTTGGCTACCAGTGTACAAGAGCAATTAGATCCCTCTGAACGACAACATTTCCCAATTGTTCATCACTTTACACTTTTCCATATTATATTCCATCGGCCATGGGATATAGGAACATTCCGGTTTGTATCTTACCCAACCTCAATCAAAAAAGCCTATTTGCATTTTATACCTCTCATAATTTTGTATACCTATATCAAATCTCTACTAATTCTTCTTCGCTCCAGGGAATAAAGTCCAAACCTGTTTGAACTTTCCCTGTAGCTCAGTTCAAGTCCCGACAACATCCTAGTAAATCTTCTCTGCATTCTTTCAATCTTACTGGCCAAAACATGACGGTACTTTATCTTAAATTCTATGTTTTGTATCCTGAATGACTAACCTCCTCAAACAAACCTTCCAAAGATCTAATGTGCCACAACGACTGGTATAACCTTTCTGTAATTCACATCTGGGAGATCAGTCAAACAGGATTTCCCTTTAATAAGTTTGCTAGGATGTTCCCTGGGATGGAGTGACTCAGTTATGGAACAGATTTGGAGGGGCTGGATATGTTTCCTTTCACTAGCGATGACTGAGGGGGATCTGATAGAGGCATACCAACGAGATAGGGTAGAGACATGCAAACTTTTCCCCATAGCACCAGTGTTTGTATCCAGGTTTAGGGCAAAAAGTGAGTGGTTTTAGAGGAAAATAAGGAAGATTTTTTTCCACTCAGAGGTTAGCTGGAGTTTGGAATGTACTTACAGAGTGGGTTGTGGAGGCAGAGACGCAAATATCCAGGCAAGCACTTGAGTCTCCAAGGCACAGTAGATAGGGACAGTGGGCCAACATGCATGGCTTGGCTCCTGCATCGGGCCACTTGCCGTTCCAGCCACTTTTACCCGGGGGATGGGACTGGGGGCCACTCATGAGGAGAGGGAGGTGGTGAGGTCAGCAGTGGTTTTGGCTATGACAAAGGCCGAGGGCCCACGCCGAGATGGCAGTTAGGAAGTGGTTGCTACTGCAGCAGAGGCCGGGCCCAAGGTCTCCCGCCAAGTGTGGATGCCTCAGAGAATCTGGATCAGCATGCATTGGAGAGAGTGCAGCTGGATCCAGGAGCTTGTTGATTGGGGGCGGTGGTCTACATCAGGGGAGATGACTGATTCCCGACCATGTACTGTCTCTGAAGGGACTATTTTTTCTCTCTGATCCATTTTTACAAAATGCCTCTGGGTCATGGTGGCTCTTTGCTCGCCTTTGAATAGCACACACACACACAAAAAAATTTCTCCCTATATCCCTATAAGTGTCAGCACCTGGGATTAGTATAGATGACTATTTATTAGCTGGTTGGGGCCTGTTTCTGTGCTGTCTGACTCAGACTCGAATTAGCGTTATTAAATTTGATGATATAGCACAGTAACAGGCCCTTCTGAGTTATGAGCCCACATCGCCCAAATAGACCCATATGACCAATTAATCTACTTACCATGTACGTCTATGGAACATGGGAGGAAACCGGAGCACCTGGAGGAAACCCATGAGGTCACAGGGAAAACGTACAAATGGAAAGTTCTACCATAACCAACCGATAACAACTTAATAACAACTCCTTTGGTTTTCGTTAACCTCCCCCTTCTTCCCCCAGCGCCTTTCCCTATCTCTGTCTCTCCAATCCATCTCCTTTCACACAAACATGATTAAATTCTTACCTCGTCCCTTATCACATCCAATTGATTCCTCCTTCATTGTCTGGATTCTGAGACTTTCTGAGATTTCCTGCTTCTGGCTTATTCCTTGAAGAGGGGGGTCAGGCCCAAAACATCACCAATATATCTTTGTCTCCTATGGACGCTGAAAGACCGGCTACATTCCTCCCACGTTTCGGTGTGTGTTTTATGACAATCACAGTATCTGCACACTTTCACGTTTCACTCAGCTCTACCATAACATGACAGATTCCAGCATTTTCCAGACAAATTTCTATGTTTGCCAGGATGTTGCCTGGTTTAGAGGGTATGTGTTGTGGGGAGAGCTTTCCTCTGGAGCATAGGAGGCTGAGGGGAGGCCTGATTTATAAAATCACCTGAGGCATCGATAGGGTGGACAGTCAAGAGTCTTTGTTTTCTCTGTTAAAATGTCCCATGCCAGACGAAATGTGCTTAAGGTGAAGTTTAAGGGAGATGTGCAAGGCAAATATATTATACAGAACACGACAACACAGTACAGGCCCTACAGCCCTTGATGTTTCGCAGAGTAGTGGGTACCTGGAACAGGCTGCCAGATGCAGTGATGGAAGCAGATATAATAGTAGCATTGAGGAGGTTTCTAAATGGAGTCATGAAAATGAAGGGGGTGGATGGATATCTGCCAGGAGATGCAGAGTGACAATGATGGCGACTCTTTGTCTGCCTCATTGCAGACAGTTGGTAACTTTGTGAAATATTACATGTTCTGCACTATTTCATGACATTAAAGAAATCTTGAATCTTGAAGATGTAAGGAGTAGTTTTAGTTTGATTTGGGAATTGTGTTCAGCACAGACATGTGGGCCGAAGCATCTGTTCCTGTGCTGTGGTCGTGTAGGGGTTAGCGCAATGCTGTTACAGCGCCTGCGATCCCAGTTCGAATCCCACGCTGTTAGGAGTTTGTATGTTCTTCATGTTTCTGTACGGGTTTTCCTCGGGTGCTCTGGTTTCCTTCCACCCTTCAAAACGCACAAGTGTTGTAGGTTTATGTATATACTCATGTAACAGTCGATGCCCCCCCCCCACCCACCCATGACCCAAAAATTGCATTTTTTTTTAAGGACGTGTAAAAATCAAACCCACCCCCATACTTTTGGCTCCAACCACCTACCCATCTGAGCTCCCGACCGCGAACCCATGCCCTGGCTGCCTAACCACTGGAGCTCCCAACATTCTGACTGTGAACCCTTGCCTCGACTGCCCATCCAAGCTCCCAACGCCCCGAACGTGGATTCTCGCCTTGGCCGCCCATCCGTCTGAACACCCAACACCCTGAATGCAGATTTACCACCCAGTAATGGCCATCCAAGTTCCCGATGCCTTGAATGACGCAGGTACTTAACCATAGTCAAAAGTATGACAGTGTAAAAGTAAACCCCCCCCCCCCATCAAATTTGACCTGAAAAATCAGTCCATAAGAAATAGGAGCAGGAGTTGATGATCCAGCCCATCGAGCCTGCTCCACCATTCAATAGGATCATGGCTGATCTGATCATTGACTCAACTTCATCTCCCTGCCTTTTCCCCATATCCCTTAATTCCTTTTTTAGGTAAAAATCTATCTAACTAAATCTTAAATATGTTTAATGAAGTAGCCTCAACTGCTTCCTTGGGCAGAGAATTCCACAGATTCACTCCTTTCTGGGAAAAAGTTTTTCCTCATCTCCGTATTAAATCTACTCCACTGAATCTTGAGGCTGTGTCCCCTAGTTCTGGTCTTACCTATCAGTGAAAACAATTTTCTTGCCTCTATCTTATCTATCCCTTTCATAAATTTATGTTTCTATACGACTTCCTCTCATTCTTCTGAATTTGATTAAGTATAATACCAGGTGATATAGTTTCTCCTTGTAGGTCAACCTGGTGAACTTCCTCTGACAATAGACAATAGGAGCTGGAGAAGGCCCTTCGGCCCGTCGAGCCAGCACCGCCATTTTACAGATCATGGCTGATCACTACTATCAGTACCCCTTTCCAGCCTTATCCCCATAACCCTTAACTCCTTTGCCCACTAGAGTCTTATCTAACTCTCTTTTGAACATAATCAGCGAATCTGCCTCTACCACCCTCTGTGGCAGAGCATTCCACAGATTCACACTTCTCTGGGTAAAAAAATGTTTTCTCATTTCCATCCTAAAGGGCCTACCCTGTATTCTTAAACTATGCCCTCTAGTCCTCGTCTCCCCCATCATTGGGAACAAGTAATCCGACTTCACCCTGTCTATCCCCCTGATAATTTTGTATACCTCAATCATGTCCCCCCTCATCCTTCTAAACTCCATCGGATACAAGTCCAGTTTTTCTAGCCTTCTTGTCAACCCCGCCATCCCTGGAACTAACCTTGTAAATCTGCGCTGCACACCCTCTATAGCTAGTATGTCCTTCCTCAAAATTGGAGACCAGAACTGGACGCAATACTCCAGGTGGGGTCTCACCAGGGCCCTGTACAACTGCAGAAGGGCGTCTCTGTTCCTATACTCCAATCCCCTCTTTATGAAAGCCAACATGCTATTAGCCTTCTTCACAGCTTTCTGAACCTGCATGCTAGTCTTCAGTGACCGGTGAACAAGTACTCCCAGATCCATTTGCTCCTCCCCACTCCCTAGCTTGTCTCCATTTAAATAATACTCAGCTTTCCTATTATTGCCCCCAAAATGGATAACCATTTTGCTTACATTGAACGTCATCTTCCATTCAGCAGCCCACTCCCCCAAGTCCCTCTGCATTTTCCTGACATCCTCCTCACACCCCACACCGCCACCCAGTTTCGTGTCATCTGCAAATTTGCTCAAATTATTTATAATCCCCTCATCCAAATCACTTACATAAATTACAAACAACTGAGGACCCAATACCGATCCCTGCGGCACTCCACTCGTCACATCCTGCCATCCTGAAAAAGACCCGCTTACCCCAACCCTTTGTTTCCTATTTCTTAACCAATTTCCTATCCATGTCAGCACCTTACCTCCAATACCATGCTCCCTGATCTTGCCCACTAGTCTCCCGTGCGGTACCTTATCAAAGGCCTTCGGGAAGTCCAAATACACCACATCCACAGGCTCTCCCAAGTCCACCCGCTTTGTCACATCCTCGAAAAATTCCAGGTTAGTCAAGCATGACTTACCCTTAAGGAATCCATGCTGACTAGCACTTATACTATTATTTCTGCCTAAGTGTTCTGCTATTACTCCTTTTATGATAGATTCCAATATCTTCCCCACCACTGACGTCAGGGTGACCGGTCTATAATTTCCCATTTTCTCCCTCCCTCCCTTCTTAAAAATCGGCACCACATCAGCCACTCTCCAATCCTCAGGGACCTCCCCCGAATCTATGGAACTTTGGAAAATGTCGACCAGTGCTTCCACAATTTCCATAGCAACTTCTTTAAGCACCCTGGGATGCAGCCCATCAGGCTCTGGGGATTTATCAGCCCTCAGTCGCAACAATTTACTCACAACCTCCTGTTTCTGGATCCGGATATCCATTAGATCCCCTACTTCCCCAGGAAAGTTCCCCAAGTCTCTTGACACCGCATGACCACTACCCCCTAACTGACCATAACCTATATCCTCCTTGGTGAAGACAGTTGCAAAGTATTTGTTAAATTCCTCTGCCATCTCCTTGTTTCCGGTAATAATTTCACCCTTTTCCATTCTTAATGAACCAATTTTGGAATGAACCAATTTCTTCCTCTTCACATATTTAAAAAAGCTTTTGCTATCCTCCATTATATTATTTGCTAATTTCCTCTCGTACTTCATTTTCCCCTCTCTTATGACTTTCTTAGTTACCCTCTGATGCTCTTTGAAGGTTTCCCAATCCTCTAACTTCCCACTCCGCTTCGCTATCTTATACTTACTCCCTTTGGATTTGATATTACACTTGATTTCATTAGTTAGCCACGGCTGCCATTTGCATCTCCTCGAGCCTTTCCTCCACTTTGGAATAAATTTGTCCTGAAACCTGTGAAAAATGTCCAAAAATACCTGCCATTTTTCCCCAGTTGTCCTCCCAGCTAGTGTATCTTTCCATTTTATTTTGGCTAGCTCCTCCCTCATAGCTGCATAATCCCCTTTATTTAACTGCAGTACAGATGCTTCCGACTTCCTTTCTTTTTCCCTTTCTAATTGCAGCTCAAAAGTAACCATACAATGGTCACTATTCCCTAATGGCTCCCCTACATCGAGGTCACTTATTAACTCTGCGTCACTGCACAGCACCAAGTCCAGAATCGACTTCCCCCTGGTAGGTTCCTCCACTAGCTGCTCCAAGAAAGTATCTCGTAGACATTCAATAAACTCAGTCTCTTGTGCTCCTGCCCCCGTCTGATTATCCCAGTCCACCTTCATGTTAAAGTCCCCCATAACTACTGTATTGCTACCACTTTGACATGCCACTCTTAATTCTTGATTTATACTTCTACTGATATCTAAGCTACTTTTCAGAGGCCTGTAAATGACCCCCATTATGGTCCTCATGCCTTTACAATTTCTTAATTCTATCCAAACAGATTCTACCCCACCTGTTTCAATGTCTTTCCTTTCAAACGCCTGAATTTCATTTCTTACCAACAGAGCTACCCCACCTCCTCTTCCTAACTTTCTGTCTTTTCTATAGGACGTGTACCCTGGAACATTTATTTCCCAATCCTGCCCTTCCCGCAGCCATGTCTCCGTTACTCCGACAATATCATAACCTCCCATTGCCATTTGTGCCTCAAGCTCATCCATTTTATTCCTTACACTCCGTGCATTCATACACAATACCTTGATACCATATCTCCTTTCTCCCTCCACCTTTGTTCTCGATGCACTTGCCCCTACTCTCTTATTCTTTTTAGTTCCCTTTTTCCTTATTGTTTCACCGTCTAACGGAAACACCCCTATATTCACTCTCCTATCTGCTTCCCTATCAGTCCTGTTCCCGTCCCCCTGCCAAATTAGTTTAAATCAAATCTGACAGCATTTTTAAACCTAACTGCCAGTATATTGGCCCCCATTGCATTCAGGTGTAAACCATCCCTCCTGTAGAGGTCTTGTCTTCCCCAGAAGAGATCCCAATGGTCAATGAACCTGAATCCCTGCACTCTGCACCATTCCTCCAGCCACACATTCAACCTCCTGATTTTATTATTTTTGCCCCCACCCATGTACAGCACAGGTAGCAGCCCCGAGATTACAATCCTGGAGGTTCTGCTTCTTAACCTCCTTCCGAGCTCACGGTAGTCCCTCTTCAGGTTCTCCTCCTTCATCTTATCCACGTCATTTGTACCCACGTGTATCAGGACTTCTGGCCGTTCACCTCCCCCCCCCCCCCCCCCCAGGATACTCTGAACCCTATCCGAGACGTCTCGCACCCTGGCTCCTGGGAGGCAACACACCATACGGGAACACTTGTCAGGTTCGCAGAATCTTTTGTCTGTTCCCCTGACAATGGAGTCCCCAATGACCACCTTGTTCCCCTTCCTTCCTTTCCGCACCACCGGTTCCCTTGGTGCAACCTCTGGCAGGTTATCTTCCCCAACTACATCCAATACACTATATTTGTTGCTAAGAGCAGTAGCCACCGGGGTGCTCACCACAGAGCTAGCAACTTTCCCCCCTCCCCTGACAGTAGTCCACTTACCTGACCCCCCCAATCCAGGGGTAAGCCCTTCCCTGAGTGTTGTATCTATAAATTCTTCACTCTCCCTGATAAGCCTCAGATCATCAAGCTGCAACTCCATTTCTTTAATTTTATTTTTTAATGCTTTTGTCTCATTACATCCCCTGCAGGTATGTCCTGTGGGAAGACTTAAGGTCCTTTCGCTTACCTCTTCACTCTCTCTTGCGAGCCTAAGGTCATCAAGCTGGAGCTCCCGTTCATCAATTCGGCCCCTAAGGAACCCCACCTCTTTGCACCTGGCACAGATATGGTCATTTGGGAGGGTGGAGGTCACCCATGCCTCCCACATCTGGCAACTTGAGCAGAGCACTAACCCCATAGGCATGGCTCAGCTTTTTCATGTACAGTGCACTCACCTAGGAAGTGCTAATAAAAACAGCCAACCGTTCGCTCCGCCTGCTTTCGCCGAAGCCTGAATAGCCAAAGCCTGGAAGTCCCACTCCTTCGCTGGGCCACTCGCTCGCTGTCCCTCTTATTTATTGGCCTTTTACCAATTAACTCCTACACGCTCTCCTGTAGGCCCGTCGACCAATGGCCGCCTCCGACGCCGACTCCTCTCCGCAGGCCCCGGTAAGAGACTTTTAAAAAAGTTTTCTTACCTGCTCCCGACTCGTTTCTTCTCTGTCCTTCTCCTCTCTCCTCTCCTCTCCTCTCCTGACTGCTAGGCCCTGTCCCCAGTAAGAGCCCTTAAAAAGACCTTACCTTCCCGACACGCTCTCTTGTAGGCCCGTCTGACCAATGGCCGCCTCCGACGCCGACTCCTCTCCGCAGGCCCCGGAAAGAGACTTTTTAAAAAGTTTTCTTACCTGCCCCCGACTCGTTTCTTCTCTGTCCTTCTCCTCTCTCCTCTCCTCTCCTCCACCGAGGAGAGGACGGCCTCCAAGGCAAATCCATCCTTCCTCAAGTATGGAGACCAGAACTGCACACAGATCTGCACACAGTCCTCCAGGTGCAGCCTCACCAGGACCTTGTACAGTTGCAGCATGACCTCCCTGCTCTTGAATCCAATTCCTCTAGCGATGAAGGCCAAACCTGTTTCCTTATTCACATTACTCAATATCAATTTCCCTTTCTCATCTTCCAAGGGACCTAAGTGGTCTCTAGCCACACTTTTGCGTTTTATATATTTATAATTTTTCTTTGCCGTTTTTATATTTTGTGCTAATTTACCTTCATGATCCTTCTTCCCTTATTTCTTGTTTTGTTGTCCTTTGTTGCCTTTTAAAGTTTTCCTGATCCTTCTCACTCCTCTTAGTGACTTTGTACACATGAGCTTTAATTTTATACTTTCCTTTATTTCCTTAGTTAACCAAGGTTGACTTGCCCCTCTCTTCCTGCCCCTATTTTTAATGAGAATATATTTTTGTTGAGCTCTGTGAAAAGTCTATTTCAAAGTCTTCCACTGATCCTCAACTGTTGAAAAAACGCGACTATTACGTGAGTCTATATGTAATTGGGTGTGATTGGGTGGCACGGGCTCATGGGCTGGAAGGGCCTGTTTCTGTGCTGAATGTTTAATTTTTTTTTAAATGAAAGGTTAACAGGTCCTAAAGTCACCATTTTCTCTCCCTCCTTTTTTTTAAAAAACATTCAAGCCCTCTAGTCTACTGGAACCATTTAAAAGTTCTGTTGAATTTTGGAAGATAATAACCAATGCATATACTATGTCTAAAACAATCATTTCCCAAACTCTGGGAAGTAGATTATTGGCTCCTTGGGATTTCTGTTGATAAAGGACAGATTGCATAAAATATTTCTTGAAATTTAGTTAATAGATGATATGATCAAACTATTCAAAACGTTAAAGGGAAATTATACATTGGAATGAAGATAAATTGTTTCCACTAGTTTGGAAACTTGGGCTCAATCCAAAATTGAGGAGGTCTTTAAAAATCAAAGGGAACAGTCCCATATCTAAAGGGTTGTGGAGATTTGAAATCCTTCCACAGATAATTGATGTTTGCTGCTAATTTTAAAATCTTAGACTTTGTTAACTGTGATGTTTCTTTCATTGCAATAAGCATTTTATTTAAAACAACTAGATTTATTAACTAAACAACCAGCTCTAAAAACACAACACGCACAAGCCCACCTTCTGGGGAGGCATCCATCTTGAATCCACTGAAGATGTAACGTTCCTCCTAGTGGTAGCACTCTATCACTACATCCCCTTTCCTTGAGATGTTTAATTAAACATGACACATTAATACAGTATTCTTTCAATTTAAAGTTCAACATAAACTTTTAAGTGTGCAGTTCCTTTTCTTTTGTAGATTCAGTATGTCAGGTGCTTTGATAACTCGTGTGGATCTTCTTAACAGATGCTTGTGTCGGCTCTGCTGATTCATTACTGTCTTGCACGGGCAGTGTTTCCTCTGTTTCTGTGCAGGTTGAATCCTCTGCATTTATCTGTTTCTGCAGTATCCCTAGCATTTTCAGCAGGCTCCTTCGAATCTTCCTCTGTATTTGACTCTCCGCTGTGTAGGATCTTCTCCTCAGTATTTGTTCTCCTCTTGTGTAGGATCTTCTCCCACAGCCTGAAGTAGGACGGCACCTATTCCATATTTTGAAGCGTCTGAGGATATTTTTGCCTTTCTGGATGCGTCAAAGAACTTCAAAAGCACTGGTTCTGTAGCTAGAATCATCTTCAGTCGTCCCCATTCTTCCTCGTGGTTGTCTGTCCACTTGAATTCACATCGGTCTTGTAACAATGTCCTTGGGTACATTGTTTTGGAAGATAGGTTTAGTTTGAATTTACCAATGATTTTGATCGTTCCCAGCACTCTCAATATTCCTTTTTTGTCATTGGGTCTGGGCACCTCTAAAATTGCTCTTGTCTGGCTCTGCACCTGCCTCTGACAGTTCATCTCCCAGAAAGGTGATTTCCTTCACACCAAACTGACATTTTTCTCTGTTTAACTTTAATCCCTACTCCTGGATGTGTTGTAGCACTTTGATTAGCCTTTTGTTGTGTTGTTCTTGTGTGGATCCCCATAGGATCATGTCATCCATGTACATGCATACCCAATTTAGTCCATCTATGATGCGCTCCATTGTCCTGTGGAATACTTCTGGAGCAGGCATCCTCAGACAGGAGCACTGGCCAAATGGTGTATTAAATGTACAGTATTTTATTTGCCTAAAGCCCTGGGATTCATCCAATTTAGTGAAAAACTTTGCATCGGCCATCTCACTTGTAATTTCATCCCTGGTTGGCATTCAAGTCTTTTGGGTTCATGCAGATGCCTAGGTTACTGTTCTTTTTGACACACCCATTGGATTCCCCCATTCTGTGGGCTCTTCCACTTTCTTTATGACCCCTTGTGGTGTCATTTGGTTGAGTTCCTGCTTGAGCTTTTCTTATAGTACTGGAACCCGCCTCTAACCCGAACTACTGGCTGTGCGTCCTCTTTTAACTGTATCTTAGAGGTGAATGATAGGAGTCCAAACCCCTTGAAGATGTCAGGAAATTGATCCAGTATTTCCTCTGTACTGTTCTGTGTATGGCCACTGTTAATATGATACACCCTCTTGACTAGGTTTAACTTTTCCCATGCTTTGTCACCAAGCAGTGAATAATGTCCATCTGGGAACCTGAGGTGGTGCTCTTTATCTTTAAAATTTACCTTTACGTGTATCTTTTGTGTTGATGTTCTGCTCATTGTAGAATGTCAGCTTGTGAAGTCCCGTACCGTTCCTCCTGGTCCGCATGGCCGAATAAACGGGGTGTTCGCTCAGCTGTCATCTGGCAAATTGATTACATAGGCCCCATGCCAGACTGTATGGGTAAATGTTACGTCCTAGTAATGGTTGACACTTTTTCGGGCCTGGTCAGCCAAGACGGCTGACCAAGCTAGTACTATCCAAGGACTAAACCATTTAATTTCTCGTTATGATGTTCCAGAGGAGATTCAGTCTGATAATGGCTCGGACTTCTCCGGGAAGGCCATCTGTGATTGGGCAAATGACAACAGTATCTTATGGGTTCACCATATTCCTTATTACCCGCAGGCTGCTGGGTTAGTTAAACGAATGAACGGCTTACTGAAGGAACAAATTCGTTTGTTAACACCACTGGGGATCCTGAAGGGGTGGTGCCATGTGCTGCAGCAGGCAGTCGACAATTTGAATCATCGCCCTTTGAAGGGAGGTACACCTTTCTACCTACTTCACTCTATCACTACATTAACCAGGTGTCAAGATGTGGACAAAGGCATGAAGGAATATTCAGCAAACTCTAGCTCTCTTTGATCAGAAGAACAGGGGGCTGGAGTTTGATGAAGGGCTCAAACCCAAAACGTTGGTTATGTATCTTTCTCTTTGCTATGTAAAGTACACTGTTTGACCTGCTGACTTTCATGCTTTACTTAGTTAGAAGCATAGATGCAGGAGTAGGCCATTTGGCCCTTCAAGCCTTCACCACCATTCACTGATCTACACTGATCAGTACCCAGTTCCTGCCTTCTCCCCATACCCCTAATCCCCTTAGCCACAAGGGCCAAATCTAACCTACTCTTAAATATTGACAAGGAACTAGCTTCAACTACTTCCTGTAGCAAAGAATTCCACAGATCCACCACCCTCTGAGAGAAGAAATTTTTCCTCATGTCAGTCCTAAAAAAAACTTCCCCCTTATCCTTAAACTGTGACCCCTGATTCTAGTATTTCCCAGCATTGGAAACAACCTTCCTGCATCTAGTATGCCTAATCCCTTAAGAATTTTATGTTTCTATAAGATCCCCCCCCCTTAATCTTCTAAATTCCAGAGAATACAAGCCCAGTCTATCCAACCTTTCTTCATGTGCAAGTCCTTCCATCCCTGGTATCATTCTAGTGAATCTTCTCTGCACCCCCTCCATGGTGAGGATGTCCTTCCTCAAATAAGGAGACCAAAACTGCATGCAGTACTCCAGGACTCAAATCCTCTCTCTCTGAACACCAATGTACCATTTGCCCTCCTCACCGCCTGCTGCACCTGCACGCCCACTTTCAACGACTGATGCACAGCAACACCCAAGTCTCTCTGCATCTCCCTTTTCCTAAACAGGCCTCATCCTGTTTCTATGGTTTTGGGTATCATTTAAAAAAAAACAAAAAAACATTTAATGCAAGTTTTAGAACAAGGAAGCTGAATCCATTCAGAATATACCACTGGACAGAGGTTTCATTGAGGCAATATTGTCTAGTGAATTCAAACTGATTAAAAACAACAGAACATCAACAGTATGAGGATGCTACGTAATCTCTGTCGATGGTGGGAATGAAGGGCTGCATCAAGGACAAAAAAGCCACGTACAATGGTTGTTGCTGTACCTTGCACATCGGGTGGGATCGTCTCGTGGCAGGGATCAGGTTCCAGTGGCATTACCCTGAGCTTGGGATCGTGTTCTGGTCCACTATGTAATTCAAGGAACAGCTCGGGTGGGATTGTCTCGTGGCAGGGATCAGGTTCCAGTGGCGTTGCCCTGAGCTTGGGATCGTGTTCTGGTCCACTATGTAATTCAAGGAACAGCTCGGGTGGGATTGTCTCGTGGCAGGGATCAGGTTCCAGTGGCGTTGCCCTGAGCTTGGGATCGTGTTCTGGTCCACTATGTAATTCAAGGAACAGCTCGGGTGGGATCGTCTCGTGGCAGGGATCAGGTTCCAGTGGCGTTGCCCTGAGCTTGGGATCGTGTTCTGGTCCACTATGCAATTCAAGGAACAGCTCTTCCTCCATATGGAGAAACCATTTGAAGAGGAGTCTGGGGAAGACTTTCCCTGTGATGGAGAACCCTCTGTGGTTGGATTTTCCTCCTTGATGATACGCCCCAGCACATCAACATGTCTGTGATGTTGTGCTTGGCATCGAACTCCGATTCCGTCTATCCAGAGCTATATATTGTAGGGCAATTTCCAACTATTTGCATTGGAATAAGGCAGCAGAGCGATGCTACTCCAGTGATCCAATCCTGACCTTGGGTGGGTCTATGGGCAGTTGTTCTGTGGGTTTTCAAAGAACTGGGAATAAAACACAAAAGTCTGCACACAGAATTTGTCGAGAGAAGAGAACAGCAGTCATTGCTCTGCGGGTACACAGACCCTTGAAGGGACCAAAGCGAGAGGCCTGGATACAGAGCTGGAAGGCACAAGGCAGGGGAGGCCAGTAGAGAAGAAGGCAACGCGGCTGTGGGAGCAAGTCTGGGTCGAGAAAAGTGAAGAGGGCAAATTGGGTGTGGGTAGGTTAATTGGATATTGTCTGTTATCTCTAGTGTGTAGATGAGTGGAAGACTGGGGAGAGTTGATGGGAATGCAACAGGAAGTAAGACTAGAATCAATGAATGCTTTAGTGTAGGCATGGTTACAGGGTTATAGTCCAGCAGTAAGACACATAAACAAGGACAGATATTTTATTTGCCATTACAAATTAATTAATGTTTGTAATTGTCTTTAGAGCTTTCTCTATATGTGGTTCAAGAGATGTCACTCATAAGTAGTGGTTCAAACATATTTCAATTCAGGAAATATATTTTGGAGTGGGCAATTTGAGAAAGGGTTGCTGCCTTGTCTAAGTGAGGGCTTTGGTGACGATTGTTTTTCTACTACAGTACGTTTCCCTGTATCCAGAACGCTTGGGACTGGACGTTTTTCAGTTATTGGAACAATGGCTTTAAGGGGCTCAGTAACATCAGCAGAATACTTGCCTTTGCTCTGCAAAAAAAATTTTGGTGTTTGGACCGTTTCAGTATTCAGATCTTCGAATACGGGAAATGGTACCTATGTCTAAAACTGGTCAAGCTCTTAAATATATTTTGCATATTTTGCATTCAGCATGGTATCACCCTATTATCCTACAAGTCAGTACGTTTTGAAGGGTGGGAGGAAACCCAGACAGACACGGGGAGAACGTACGAACCCCTTACCGACAGCGCTGGATTCGAACCCAGGTCAATGGCGCTGTAACAGTGTTAATCTAACTGCTATGCCAATGGTGTTGCCCAAAGTTTCCCTCCCAGTTTTTAGTCCGACCCATTTCATGCTCCTCCTGTGCAACGTGGCTGCCAGCGTCCCTGATGACCACGTGTGCAGACAGACAACATGACAGCACCGGGACGTCGCCTGGATTCACTTTGGAGCATCTACGATACTGGAATGTTGTGGAGAACACGTTTAGTGAGTTGGTCACACCACAGGTGAAGGGCTGAAGCAAAGATAGGGAATGGAGGGGGGGGGTCAACAGGCAGAGCAGTGACAGGAAGGTGCAGGAGGAGTCCCCTGCAGTCGTATTCCACCAACACAGCTTGGATACGGTTTGTGGGGGGGGGGTGGGGGGGAGAGAAGAATGGTTCACTTGGGGGAAGGCAGCAGTACACAAGATCATGCCAATATGGGCAAAGAGGGCAGGAGAAAGACTGTCAAGAGTTGCAATGGTAGGGGATCATGGGAAGGGTTATAGACAGGAGCTTCTGTGGCCACCAACAGGACTACACCCTGGGCAGCACCGAGATTAATGCTAATGCTAATCAGGAGGGCTTAAACTAAAAAGGCAGGGCCTTGGGAATCCATTTAGCTTTCCAAAATGCCCCCCTCAGCTCTCATTCCACCTTAAGCAATCCCTATTACTTGCTATGCCATAAGTGCTGTGATTAGTAAGGGATTGCTTAAGGTGGTACGTGGGTGGGAAGGGAAGGTTGAGAATCACTGCTCCAGACCCAATTGTTACTGAACTATTTTGATTTGAGAAAAATTGTCATTGGCCCATTTCCTTTGGAGTTATGAAACCGTGCACATAACGAGTCAATTAGGGACGAGTAAAACAGGGGTTTTCAACCTTTTTCTTCCCACTCACATCCCACCTTAAGCAATCCATTACTAATCACAGAGCACCTTAGGCATAGGGAATGTGAGTTTGGGGGTGGGGGGGGGGAAGAGTTTGAAAACAACTGATTTAGAAAGACAGAGGGAAGTAATGTAGAAATTAAAGCAAAAATTAAAAAGAGAAAGAATGGAGTACAGAGAAGTCAAATGCAAAAGATGCAAAGATTACTAGATTGTAAAGGGCCAATGAGTGTAAAGGCACTATATCAGAATAGCTGTGGCAATTGAAACACGGACAGTGACCTTGCGGCACAAATCAGTACAAAGTGACCATTATAGAAATGTGGTTGAGATCAGGGTGATAATGGGAGACAACACAAGAGATCAGGAGCAGAATGTTGAATTCATCTGGGTAGAGATTAGAGAGTAAAGAAGAAAAAAAAAATCACTGGTGGAAAATGAAAAGAGGGAATTAATATTGGGAAATACGGAATGGATGATACTTTCAACGACCATTTTGCTTTAGTCTTCATAGTGGAGAACAGATCTAAAATGGTTACGAGTGATGTTAATGGAAATGATGAAGGGGGGGGTGGAGTGAGGACCTCGATACGATCAATATTACTAAAGAGTTAGGCTGAGCAAATGGGAGAGTTAGAGATATTCTCCTGGTTCTGCTGGAATGCATCCTAGGGTACTGAAAGAAATGCACAAGTTACATAGTAGAGGAGTTGGTGAACATTTACTAAAATTCTCTGAACACATCTCTGCAAGTTGGAAGACAGCTCAATGTCACATCACTGTTTAAAGAAGGATGTAGGCAAAATGCAGCAACCATAAGCCAGTTAGGTATCTTGAAGCTATCATTAAAGAAGAAATAGCAGAACATCTGAAGATGTTTTATCAGGTTGAGGCAATATAGACACAGGAAGTTCAGGTCACGTTTGACAGATTTACTGGAGTTCTTTGAGGATATGATGAGTGCAGTAGATAGAGGGGAGCAGGTGGATGGCATATGTTTGGATTTCCAGAGGGCTTTCAGTAAAACACTTATCTATAGAGCAAGGATGCATGGAGTTGGAGGTGACGTATTAGCACCGATAGAGGATTGGGTAACAATAGAAGGCAGAGAGTTGGGATACAGGGGTGTTTCTCTGGTTAGCGATCAGTGGTGAGCGATGTGCCACAGGCATTAGTGTAAGGTCTGCAAAAGTTCACAATATTCATTAATGATTTGGAAGAGAGGACTGTGCCGTGTATATCTAAGTTATGATGATGGGTTTGCCATATACATTGTATAATTTACATTTGCACCAAAATTCTTACTTGATGCAGCTGATTTACTTTAATTGGACCCAATGATGACCTTACAAGTCAAGACTCTGGTTCTAAAGGGGATTACAAAGAAATTTAGTTCAAAAGTGTATTTCCTACTTCAAATGGGTACCCCGAAACAGGGGTTACATAAATCTAGATAAAGGTGGGAGACAGATTTGGGTATTCTGATTGATGAAAAAAGCTGGTCCGAATTATGTCGGGACTGCATGACCAATACTACTAACAGAAGGTGCTATACAATGTTTTTGCACCAACTATCTGCAAGCTCACACCAAGGCACAAGAGCAACTTGTCCGTGAACTACTCTTTGCAGACGATGCTGCTTTAGTTGCCCATTCAGATCCAGCTCTTCAGCGCTTGACGTCCTGTTTTGTGGAAACTGCCAAAATGTTTGGCCTGGAAGTCAGCCTGAAGAAAACTGAGGTCCTCCATCAGCCAGCTCCCCACTATGACTACCAGCCCCCGCCCCTCATCTCCTTCGGGCACACAAAACTCAAAATGGACAACCAGTTTACCTATCTTGGCTGCATCATTTCATCGGATGCAAGGATCGACAATGAGATAGACAACAGATTCGCCAAGGCAAATAGCGCCTTTGGAAGACTACACAAAAGAGTCTGGAAAAACAACCAACTGAAAAACCTCACAAAGATTAGCGTATACAGAGCCGTTGTCATACCCACACTCCTGTTCGGCTCCGAATCATGGGTCCTCTACCGGCATCACCTACGGCTCCTAGAACACTTCCACCGCTCCATCCTCAACATTCATTGGAGCGACTTCATCCCTATCATCGAAGTACTCAAGATGGCAGAGGCCGACAGCATCGAATCCACGCTGCTGAAGATCCAACTGCGCTGGGTAGGTCACGTCTCCAGAATGGAGGACCATCGCCTTCCCAAGATCGTGTTATATGGAGAGCTCTCCACTGGCCACCGTGACAGAGGTGCATCAAAGAAGAGGTACAAGGACTGCCTAAAGAAATCTCTTGGTGCCTGCCACATTGACCACCGCCAGTGGGCTGATATCGCCTCAAACCGTGCATCTTGGCGCCTCACAGTTCAGCAGGCAGCAACCTCCTTTGAAGAAGACCGCAGAGCCCACCTCACTGACAAAAGACAAAGGAGGAAAAACCCAAAACCCAACCCCAACCAACCAATTTCCCCTTGCAACCGCTGCAACCGTATCTGCCTGTCCCGCATCGGACTTGTCAGCCACAAACGAGCCTGCAGCTGACGTGGACATTACCCCTCCATAAATCTTCGTCCACGAAGCCAAGCCAAAGAAAGAAGAAGAGATAATACCCACCAATAATTTTTTTCCCTTTGTTATTCTTTATCTCTACCCAAATGGACTCAACATTATGCTCTTTAGATCTTATATCATTCCTCACTACTGCCTGGAGCTCATCTTTGATTAAGAGTGCAACTCCACCTCCCTTACCATCCTGTCTATCTCTTTGCACCACCTGATACCCTTGAAAGTTTAATTCCCATTTAGGGTCACCTTGTAGCCATGTTTCCGTGATGGCTACCAAACCATAGGCATGGGTACTGATTTGCGCCTCAAGTTCACTAACCTTATTTCTAATACTGCGGGCATTCAGATAAAGTGCCCTTATGCTCTTTGTCCTTTTAATATCTAGTGACTTCTGTAACCTTTTCTTTTGATTTTTCTGCCCCCTATTTTACTTTGTAATTTTCTTAAAACTATCATTGACCCGAAAACTCACTGCACCATCTGATTTTTTACTTTCTCCTCCGAACATTACTTTTCCTATTTTACTTTTCCTGGCCATTACTTTATCTTCCCTACCCTTTTCCCTCTCACTCTGGTTCCCATACCCCTGCCAAATTAGTTTAAACCTTGCCCCACTGCTGTATCAAACATACTTGCCAAAATGTTGACACCTTTTGGATATAGGTGCAACCTGTCCCTCTTGTAAAGATCATGCCTTCCCCAAAAGAGATCCCAATGATCCAAGAAGCCAAATCCTTGCCTTGTACACCAGCACCTCAGCCACACGTTCATTTTCCTTATCCTTACATTCTTTTCATCACTTGCATTTGGAACAGGTAGTAATCCCGAGATCACCACCCTAGCGTTCCTGTCTTTCAGCTTTTGTCCCAGCTCACTGTAATCCCTTTTCATTACCTCCTCCCTTTTCTTGTTAATGTCGTTTATACCCACATGTACCAAGACATCAGGCTGCTCTCCCTCTCCTCTCAGAATATTTTGGACCCGATTTGTGATATCTCGTACCCTTGCACCAGGGAGGCAGCACACCATGCGGGTATACTTATCTGGCTCACAGAACCTCCTGTCTGTACCCCTGACAATGGAGTCCCCTGACAATGGCACATAGTGTTGATACTGGTGGTGGAGGAGCTGAACATTTCGGGTCGTGGATCAGATGCCAATCCAGCCGACTGTTCTGACCTAAATGGTGTCACGCTTTTAATCTGGGAATGGGAGACAAACAACAGAAATCCCAGCATCTGGCTGAAGCGGTCAGTAATTATCTTTGAGCAACACAAAATCTCTCAGCCACATACAATTTCCCATCTGTATAGTGTACTCGAGTAAATTTCATGTAGGAAATGAAGGAAAAAAAAATCTGTATGATTGCTTGTTTTTGTTTAAATATAGCATTCTCAGTGACTTATCAACCTGACAGGAGTACTGTCGATTAGCCAAAAATACTTGGAACAAACTATTCAAATATCAAGGTTAATAACTAGCTGTTTGCTCTCTCCCTGTCTAAACTGACAGCTGGTATGTTTTTGATGTATGGTTGTCAAAGCAAATACAGATAAACTTGCTCCTGTGGGCCCTGTCCAGCGGTTGCACCAGTGAATGAGGTAGGCAGCCCTGACTCACCCCTCACGGTGAAAAATCCAGGCAGGCGTGTATCAACATTGCACCTTTAGAATCAACAGTGAATTTTGTAAACTGAGCAGAACACATTTCTCATTCATTGTTAATGTTCTTTTTAAAGTAGGAATAAAGAAACCTGTAACCTGGTGACATCAGCTGCAGCTTTGATAACAGCCCAATATGAAAATTAGAATATTTAATCTGCATCCACTACAATTTGCAGCAAAACTGACTATCAATCAATTTTTAGAATAACATTTTCCCATTTTATGTTTCTGTGCTGGTGACAATTTGCACACTGGCGTTTATAGAGAAAATGTGGCTTTTTAAATCCACCCACTGGAAGAGACGTCCAGAACTGATCACTTTTGCTTTTAACCTGAAGGCATTTCAAAATGGAAACCAACACGACTTGGTCTGCCTCCCACCCTATATTTGCACGTCGCTGCAAAGCGTTGACATTCTGAGCAGATTCACAAGGTTGTGGGAGGAAAGGCTGATGGCATATGGCTTTTATAAAGTATGCAATGAATCTGCTTTTTGAAAAAAAATAGTTGAGCAATACAAATTCCTACCGCATGTTTCTTAAGGATTATGCAATTGAATGAAGTATAAAATCAATTGCTGAACATATTTATGTCGATCCTCTTTCTGAGCCCAATTTGTGCACAAGGATTTTCAAACCTTTAAAGAATGCTTGAAATCCCTAAGGAAATTTGGGGCTGTCGAAAAGCACGTTTTGAAATATGACAGTAATATATAAAAAATGTGAGACAATTGCAAAACTGTGGCCAATTTATTATCTGAAATATGCAGAAAAAGTTATTTGCTTTGTTCACTAAAATATTGAACATTAAAAGTACAAATAGAGGTTCCAAGTTCTCAAAGATTATTAACCCAAGAGTGGGAACCCTCTTTCTCTTCAGCTGCCTGGATCTTTACTCTCATGAACAGTGCAGCGCAGAAAGAGATCCTTCGGCCCACCATGTAAATGCTGACCCCCCCCCAGGTACCCACATACTAGGCCTAGTAACCAGAACTTGGTCTGTAGTGGTCTACGCTGTGGCATTCACATACTCATAGGAATAATTCTTAAATGTTGCGAGGAAACCTGTTTTCACTCAGACAGTTCCTTCCAGATTGTAATCACCCTCTCAGTGATAAAGCGCTTCCATAGAAAAACCACAGAACATTACAGAATGGAAAACTGGGCATCTCGTCTGTGCCAAACTATTATTCTGCCGAGTCCCACTGATTTACACCCATTACATATCCCATGTATCTGTTCAAACTTGTATGTAAAAATGGAACATTTTAAACCTTTTGCCTATAGGGCAATACAGCATGGAATCAGGTCCTTCAACCCAAATTGTTCATACCAAAGTTATTCCCATTTGCCTGCATTCAGCCCAGATCCCTCTAATTCATTTTGATTGATGCAAATGTCCAAATCTTTTTTAAAATTTAGACAGACAGCAAGGTAACAGGCCCTTTCGGCCCACGAGTCCGTGCCGCCCAATTACACACAGTTGACCTACAACCCCGTACTTTTTGAAGGGTAGTTGGAAACCCACGCAGACACAGGGAGAACGTACCAACTCCTTAGACAGCATGGGATTCAAACCCTGATCCCGATTGCTGGCGCTGTAACAGCATTGCATTAACTGCTATGTAACCATGGTGCCCTGTGCGTTTTGTGCCACCCTAAGTTTAAATGTGTGGGTATGACAACGGCTCTGTATACGCTTATCTTTGTGAGGTTTTTCAGTTGGTTGTTTTTCCAGACTCTTTTGTGTAGTCTTCCAAAGGCGCTATTTGCCTTGGCGAGTCTGTTGTCTATCTCATTGTCGATCCTTGCATCTGATGATATGGTGCAGCCGAGATAGGTAAACTGGTTGTTCGGCTCCGAATCATGGGTCCTCTACCGGCATCACCTACGGCTCCTAGAACGCTTCCACCAGCGTTGTCTCCGCTCCATCCTCAACATCCATTGGAGTGCTTTCATCCCTAACGTCGAAGTACTCGAGATGGCAGAGGTCGACAGCATCGAGTCCACGCTGCTGAAGATCCAGCTGCGCTGGGTGGGTCACGTCTCCAGAATGGAGGACCATCGCCTTCCCAAGATCGTGTTATATGGCGAGCTCTCCGCTGGCCACCGTGACAGAGGTGCACCAAAGAAAAGGTACAAGGACTGCCTAAAGAAATCTCTTGGTGCCTGCCACATTGACCACCGCCAGTGGGCTGATATCACCTCAAACCGTGCATCTTGGCGCCTCACAGTTTGGCGGGCAGCAACCTCCTTTGAAGAAGACCGCAGAGCCCACCTCACTGACAAAAGGCAAAGGAGGAAAAACCCAACACCCAACCCCAACCAACCATTTGCAGCCGCTGCAACCGTGTCTGCCTGTCCCGCATCGGACTTGTCAGCCACAAACGAGCCTGCAGCTGACGTGGACTTTTACCCCCTCCATAAATCTTCGTCCGCGAAGCCAAGCCAAAGAAAGAAGTTTAAATGTATTTTTATTAAACGCTCTATTCCCCTGACAGCTCCATCCATATATCTAACATCATCTGTGTGAAAAACCTGCCCCTCGGGTCCCATTCAAATCTTTCCCTTCTCACCTTAAACCTCCAGTGAAAAAAAGTCTAGCTCACGGCGAATTTTTCATGCACACTTTCAAATGTAGTCACATCCTACCATTACCACAGAAGTTTCTTCAAAATTTGAATAAATTAGTTAAGAAGTTTCTTTGGAAAGGTAATTTAACCAGAGTCTTCATGGAAAAATAAACTTGGAAATATCATATGGGGGGGGGGGGGGGCGGTTTGCAACTCCTAAATTTTAAATATTACTACTGGGCAGCCCAATTGAAATTTGTAATTTCCTTCTTTGATGGAAGAGACGAGCCTTCATGGGTAGAAATTGAACAGCACTAAGTCAGAGAGAGAGAGAGTAAGCAGAAGACCTCCTATTTAAAGGGATACTAAATCTATTTCTAGTGGAAAGGAAGCACCTTTAACAAAGCACATTTTGAATATTTGGGACAAATTGAATAATTTAATTGGAACAAAGGGAAAAAAAATCTCCAAAAATGCCCTCGACTCGAAATGGATGAATTCCTTTAACAATGGATAATAAAATTCTACATACATGGTCCTGTAAAGGGATCAGGCATGTGGAAAATTGTTATGTAGAATGTCATTTGAACAGTTTAAAAAAAAATGTAATATTCTTAATAATGCAATCTTCTGCTACTTTCCATTAAGAGCTTTTCTGAGAGATGAATTAGGATCGTCCCTGATTTTACCAGAGGGCAGTGAAATGGAAATTCTGATTCGATAGGGGAACTCGAGAAAGTTTACTTCTGCAATGTATTCCTTACTTCAGTCGGGAAAGTTTACTTCTGCAATGTATTCCTTACTTCAGTTGGGAAAGTTTACTTCAGTCGAGAAAGTTTACTTCTGCAGTGTATTCCTTACTTCAGTCAGGAAAGTTTACTTCACTTGGGAAAGTTTACTTCTGCAATGTATTCCTTACTTCAGTCGGGCACTCCTAAGTGGGAGTTATATATGTCAAAACAAAGATGGGAATCAGACTCGAATATTGGTGATACAAACTGGTCCGATTTATGTCAGGACTGCATGGCCAATACAATTAATGTTAGGTATAGACTGGTGCAATATAATTTTATGCATCAGCTACATCTTACCCTGCAGAAATTACATAAATTAAACTCTAATACATTGGATATATGTTTTAGATGCGGTGAAGAAACTGGAAGCTTTTTACATTCCATCTGGTCATGCGCTAAAAGTGAAACTTTTTGTGTAAAATTTAAGAATTTTATTAGACCAGATTACCGGGAAACAATTGCCATAAAGTCCAGAATTGTTTCTCCTTGGAAATATTGTGGATATAAGTCCTAAAATGAGGCTTTTGTCCAATTAGAATTTCTTAAAATTGCTTTGGCGATGGCCAGGAAATGTACTGTGGTTACTTGGAAGTCTGATTCCTTTCTGGATACGGCATGACTGAACACAGAGTTGTGTTCCCCTGGAGAAAATTACTTGCAGTATAAGGAAGAAGTATAATACATTTTTGCAGGTATGGCTAGCCGTACTTGCAGAATGCAGAGTTTAGGGACACTTATTCTGTTTTTGTATTCTTTCCCCTATTTGAGATCTAGGCACAAAAAGGGAATGGATGCTCTGGCAGATCCCAGATCCCAACAGTTCCTTCTCTTCTCCTTTTATCTTGCTTTTCTGTTCTTTCTTTTCTTATCTATTTTCTTTTTCTCTCTTTTATTTTGGGGCTTTGTTCTGGGGAGAGGGGTGATGGGACTGCTTGGAGATATGAACAACTTGTACCATTACTTTTTTTTCATTTCAATTTATGTATTTAAATAATGGTTATTTTTTTGATGCATAGTGTCCACAAAATTAAAATATTCAAAAAATAAATCACCTCCTTCCTCTGCCTTGCATAGTTGTAAGATGAGATTCAATGTCAGTCACTGGGTGAAATGATGCCCAGTAAATAAATGAACAGTTAAGCTATGAAGTCCGTTGCTAATATTGTGAAGTCTGGGTGATTTTGCATGTTCAAGTTTAATGTCACATGCAAGTCAAGTTTATTGTCATCTGATTGTACAAGCACAACCCAACAAAACACTGTTCTCTGGTCCTTGGTGCAAAACAGGCAGACACACAATCAGACATAGCACACATACAGACAAACAATTCATATCCGGAACAAGAATTCAGATATACAAATAAATAAATAGAAATTGTTTTGGAAATACGAGTTTCGGACGGTCAGTGTGAGCAGTTCCTTTGGTCGTTCAGCATTTTCACTGCCCGTGGGAAGAAGCTGTTCCTCAGCCTGGTGGTGCTGGCTCTGATCCTCCTGTACCTCTTTCCCGATGGGAGCAGCTAAAAGATGCCGTGTGCAGGGTGGAAGGGTCCTCAATGATTTTACATGCCCTCTTTAGACAACGATCCTGGTAGATCACGTCAATGTTGGGGGGGGGGGGGGGAGGGGGAGTGTGGAGGGAGACTCCAGTGATCCTCTTTGTCACTCTTATGGTCTTGTGGATTAAGCTGCATTCCTCTGCAGCAATCAAATCGCACTGCGATGCAGACAGCCAGTATGCCCTCGATGGAGCTCCTAAAGAAGGTTGATATGATGGTGGCTGGCAGCCTTGCCCACTTCCGTCTTCTCAGGAAGTCCAGTTGCTGTTCCACCTTCCCGACAGTGAGGAGATGTTGAGTGTCCACGATAGCAGCGACAGAAGTTGTTTGGCAAGCAGACCAGTTCATATCTCATGCATAGTACTTGTCAGTCCATCTCCAAAGCTGCTGTGACTTACTGAGTTTGTCCAGCAGTTTTGGTTTTTATTTCCAATTTTCAGCGTGTTTTTTTTTTGTTATTTTTCTTTTGCTGGTCACATTCTTGCTCTTAGAAAATGCTTTGGGATTTTTCTTGTGATATTTTATGACTCTTCTTTGCCTCCTAATATTTTTAAGTTATCCCTTACATTTCATCTACCTGATGTACACCTCCAACACATTATTTTTCTTCTTTATCCAGCTAATAGTCAGAGTTCCCTGAACTTGCGGTCCTTGCCTATGATCCTTATGGCAACACCGGCCCTGAACCTCCCATGACTTCCCCGCTGATTAAAGGTGGACACAACTGGTCATAGCTGTTTCTGGTTGACTTTGAGCCGGACATTGATCCTGCCATGCCTGTGTGGACGGGGAGCACAGCTTCCTTCCTCTCCTCCTCGTGAATTTAGGACTGCCTGCTCTCTGTCTTTCTGTGTGGCCCAACAATTATGATGCTCCCTGTCTTATGATGGGTCCAACATGATCTTTCAACGTTATGATATTGGTGCGGCTGCTGTTATCGCAATATTTTATTATTAAAAATTGTTCTTTTGAAGTGTGGAATAAAAGGTATTCAACATTTAGTTATAAGATAGCCCTTGTTTTAGATAAATTTGCCCAGCATTCTGAGCATTCTTTTTCAACTTACGATTTTTACACTTACGGTGGGTTTATTGGAATGTAATTCCATCGTAAGTCGAGGAGCACCTGTAGATGTATCACACACCTATTCACCTTTTACAAGCATGAACACACGCCACCCTCTCCCCCTCCATCCCCTCTCCTCCCATTCACTCTCTCCAAGGCTCCAGGACTGCACTCTTTCTCTCTCTCTCTCTCTCTCTCTCTCTCTCTCTCTCTCTCTCTCCTGCAATCCTGCCTAATGCTGTTTCTTTGCTAATTGGGAACTGAACTCTCTCTGGAGGTTGCTCTGGAGACACAGATACGCTCGATCATTCGTGATCTATCCCCCTCTCCACACACACTCTTGGAGTTTGGAACAATCTCCATTAGAATCTCTCTCCTTCGCCTGAGTCCCAATATTATGTCTCCTTTTCTATCATTGCTGATGCAGTGGAAAAATAAATATTTTTCTGCCTGCTTGCTATTCTGCAAGAAATAGCAGAACCCATTTGGGATTCTCTGGACACTGTTGAGTGAGGGATTCTTTCCTTGCAACTTCAGTTCACTTTTCACTAACCTTTTATTTTTGTTTTATAGACAGTTCATCACACAGTGATTAATGTGGAGGAGCACAAGCAAGATCTTACTGTTCCAGAATAATAACAGTGCCAAATGCCTCAGGCTGAAAGCTTTCACAGCAACAAATATAGAAGTTATTTCAGCACAGATCACTCCCATTCTCCCGACAGCTCAGATCAACTCTTCAGGTCCAGGATCTCAGGTAGGTGAAATATGACGTGAGTGCAAATTGTCCAATTTCCAACTGCAGGGATCTAGCTGCTTGAATCAGCCTTGGCATTTTTCTCTGTCCACTGCCGTAGCGTGGATCTCCCAGTGGTCACCCATTTCAATTCCCCGCCCCATTCCCTTGCTGACGTGTCTGCCTATGGTCTCTTGCACTGCCAGACCGAGACGACTGGGCACCCTCCAACCAGGTGGCATTAACATTGACTTCTCCAGTTTCCATTGAATATTCCCCCCACTCCCCCCCCCCATCTTCTTCCCGTCTCCTTTCCCCAGCTCTGTCACTCTCTTCCCTTTTCCCCCTGTCTCCTTTCACAGAGCCAGAATCAATTCCCACCTTTCCTCTTATCATATCCAATTAATGCTTTTTGTCTGTTGGTCTGGACCCTTCCCCTCCCATTCTTCCACCTTTCTCTCCCCAGTCTTTAATTCAGACTCACACACACCTTGAGGAAGGGCTCAGACCCAAAACGTCAGTAATGTATCTTGAACTCCTATGGACAATGCGAGACTGGCTGAGTTCCTCCAGTATTTCTGTGCTTTGATTTTGGATTTACCTGTTGATATAAGCACCGACTGCTGAGGGACAGGTTCCCTGAAGCTGCGAGACTGGTTAAGTTCCTTCAGCATTTTTCTTTGTTTTTCACTATCCCACAGTGATTCAACATGGTTCCCAGGTATACTCTCACTGGAACTCGGCACTGGGAACAATCCACAGATTACTACCTTTGAGTTCTTTCTTATTTTACCCCCCAAATCCCTATATTGAAAAAATCGTGTCCCTTGCTCTACCTACACTATTGGTACTGACATGAACAATGAATACTGGCTGTTCACCAAACCTCTCCAGAATTGTTCAGAGATATCCCTGGCCTTGAGCACCAGAAAGGCAACCCTCTCACCTGGAGTCTCGTTTGCATCTGTTCACCCCACAATCAAATCCCCTATCACTATAGGCTTCCATCCACTTCTGACCTGCAGGTATCCAGGATGCCGTGAACATGGCTGCATCCTTCAGAGAAACCTTTGGTTCAATCTGTAAGCAGAGGTGAGCACCTGTTAGAATGGGGTATGATCAGAGGCCTTTCTGTGCTCTGAGGGGTTCCCTTCCTTCATGATTTGACCACCTCATTGAATGTGCCATTTGTGCAGATCTCAGCAACGTGGGTGCTTCACATCAAGTCCACTCACAGATCCAGCTCAGTAATGTAGTTCACTGCAGTTCGATGCACAGCCTTTCCTTCCACATCGCAAAGATGTGCCAATAGGTTAACTGAAATTGTTTTGGAAATACGAGTTTCGGACGGTCAGTGTGAGCAGTTCCTTTGGTCGTTCAGCATTTTCACTGCCCGTGGGAAGAAGCTGTTCCTCAGCCTGGTGGTGCTGGCTCTGATCCTCCTGTACCTCTTTCCCGATGGGAGCAGCTAAAAGATGCCGTGTGCAGGGTGGAAGGGTCCTCAATGATTTTACATGCCCTCTTTAGACAACGATCCTGGTAGATCACGTCAATGTTGGGGGGGGGGGGGAGGGGGGGTGTGGAGGGAGACTCCAGTGATCCTCTTTGTCACTCTTATGGTCTTGTGGATTAAGCTGCATTCCTTCGATTAAACGAATTACAAAAAGAATCTAAGGAGAGTTACTGGGCACCTGTGACAGAATCAGTTATAGGAACACAGCAACAAAAGGAGAAGGAGGATGAGATTGAAAGAATTGTATGGACTTAGTGGTCAAAAGGCCTCAATGTGTGTCAATACAAGTACAAGATAAGGTCAGAAATGAGGATGCTTACCAATGATTTGCCAACAGTATGTCACCAAAGAGTCTCAAACTTCCACAGATGTACCATAGAGAGCATTCTGTCTGGTTGTATCACTACCTGGTACAGTGAGGCCGATGAATAAACTCCAGAGGGTTGTTAACTCAGCCTGCCACATCACAGGCACCAGGCTTCACTCCATTGAGGACATCTACAAGAGGCTATGACATAAGAAAGCAGCCTCTATCCTCAAGGACCCCCCCCCCCCCCACCCCAACCACCACCCACCACCCAGGCCATGCCCTCTTCACTCTGCTCCCATTGGGGAAGAGGTACAGGAGCCTGAAGACGAGCCCTCAGTGGCACAAGGACAGCTTCTTCCCTGCCGCCATCAGATTCCTGAATGAACCACAGATAATGCCTTATTTGGTCTTTATTTTGCAATGCGCTTTATATAAATGTTTGCACTGTGACACTGCCGCAAAACAATAAATTTTGTGATATGTTCATGACAATAAATTCCGATTCTGATGATTAAATCTAACTAAGCAGCTCATGCTTGCGTTCAGCAAGACTTCGATAGCATTTGGGCATGAGGTGATAGTTGGCAAGTAACACTGATGCCAGAGGACCAAGTAATGACGACCTGCAACAAGAGAAGCCATAACAACTTTATCATTGTTTAGTTCCCCACCAACGTCCTGGTAGGGGTTGGAGTGTGTCATAATTGCCCAGAGATTCAGCTGGACCAGCCACATAAAAACCATGGCGACAAGAGCAGGTCTGAAGTTGGGCCTTCTGCAGCAAATGACCCCTACATCTCCTGACACCCCACGAACATCCCACCACGATGAAGATGTGTCAAGGGTCTGATACGATACTCTCTATTTAGCTGGAGGCATTCAGCATCAATTCACCATCTCAAACGCAACAGCTTGGTTGATCACCATCGAAAAACCTTCATCCCTTCCACCAACAGTGTGTACAACCCATAAACTCACAATATGGCTATTCCAGAGAAACTCATGTTCCACCACCTGGTACTTTCCCTTGCAAACTGTTCTCTGCCAGATTCCCTCCCAATGAACCTGGCTCCAGCACATCTATTCGCAGGGCTTTCCAGGAGTGATGTTAATGCATAAAACATTCTTCTTCATGCCACCCTTAACTCACTTGGCCTTTAGTTCATATCTAGTCCTTGACCCCTCCATCAATGGACACAGTCTGTCCACATCCCTCACCATTTCTGATTCCTCTATCAAGTCTTCCCTCCTTCATCTCTTCACAAAAGAAGCAGTCTCAGCCTGCCCAACTGATGACTGGACCCTCTTGGACATTTTCACATCCTCCGAATAATGTTGCAATATAGAAATGAATGTGATTGAGGGCAACACAATGTTTTACAAAGGCTGACCATAAGATCACATGATATAGGAGCAGAAATAGGCTATTCAGACCATCGAGTCTGATCCATTTCCCCACTCAACCTCCACTGCCCAGGCTTTTCCCCATATACCTTTGATGTCCTGGCTAATTAAGAACTTATCAATCTCTGCCTTAATTACACCCAATGACCTGGCCTCCAGATGCACCTCTGGCAACAAATTCCACAGATTTACTACCCTCTGGCTGCAGAAATTTCTACGCATCTCTGTTCTAAGCGGATACCCTTCAATCCTCAAGTTGTGCCCTCTTTTCCCTGACTCTCCACTTCATAATTATTGAAAGCTCTGTTGATAAAGCCTGATAATCTGTGCTGCCTTAACTGCTTACTTAACCTGGCCTGGCACTTTCAATAACATGTACACCCTGTGATAGAGTATATAGATATGTTTTTGTGAGATAAATTGGGAGGGTTTGTTAGAGAAGATCACATACAAACACTTTAAAACAGATCTTATTTGAAATACTGGAGCTCTGCCCAATGCTAGACATATAGGGGCCTCAGAACTTTTGCAAGAGCTTTGAAGAGTGCTCAAGAGACTTCACTAATGGATTGCTGTTTACAAAAGGCAACAGGTGAAAGATCTTGCTGGAGCTGCAGATTGTCTGGAAGAGAACTTGTTGTTCTAGGAGGGTGATGTGGTTTTGCAAGCAGAGAGAGGGTCAAACAGGCTTTCTCTCAGAAGAGAGAGAGAGAGAGAGAGAGAGAGAGAGAGAGAGAGAGAGAGAGAGAGAGAGAGAGATCACTTGTACAGTGTTACAGCCAGCAGACAGCAACTGGGACTGGAACAGGACAAGCTGGCAAGCTTATGGAAAACCCATTTGTAAGATGGCCCATGTGGTTCATGCAATAGGAGAGGACTGGCTCTCTAATGTTTCACTTGGAATAAGTGAAACAAAAAGGAACTCTGTGATGACCTGAAAGAAAGAGGTTATCATCTGGAGAACCCTGAAGAGGCAAGTTTCATCAGCAAGACATGGAAGTGGCTGATGGAAGTATATCAGTTGCGGATGTCCTGGAACAACAGATCTCTCTCTTGGAAAACCGACAAGAACCTTCCTGAGCAGTTTCAAGCACCAAAGCCTGGTGAACTTTATAAATGTTAAATTCTGTGCACAGTATAAGAATTGCCTGCAACCAGTGAACTCGAAGGAATGAGAAGTGAGATTGGACTGTGAACCAAATAACTTTTCTGAACTTGCATACACTTGCGCTTAGAATTAGAAGGGGGGTTAAGTTACATTAAGTAAGTCAATAGTGATAAGTTAAAGTTTGATTCTATGTTCATGTTTAAAGATAATTAAAAGCAACTTTTGTTTAAGTAACCATCTGTCTTGGTGAATATCAACTGCTGCTGGGTTTATGGGTCCTCTGGGCTCGTAACAGCCCACATTGCCAGGTCCCCCAATCCTGCATCCTATGAGAACCATATTTAATTCTGCATTGCCTCCCTCCATTCTTCCTGCAAACTGCATCACCTCATATTTCTCAGCGTTGAACCTGCTCTACTCCACAACTGCCCATTCCAACCATCTGCTTACATCTTGCTGTAGCCTGTCATTACCTTTTTCACATCTATGCCAAGCTTTGAGCGAACCTTGCAGAGGTTTTACGTTCATTGTGATTCCAGAACACGGTTAACAGCACAATCAATTCCCTAGGACTAAGACTTCACACAGACCCTTTACTATTATGTACTTGCTATCAAAAATGGTTAGTTATACTGAATTCTTTGGTTCATGATTTGTCATATTATCTTGAAAATCAAACCATTCATCTCTCTAATATTCTTGTGTGTGTTTCACACTTCTTAATTTGACAGCTTATGGGGGTACTTACTTCCTTAAGTTGCTACATTGATTTAATGAGACCCAACACATCTAATATGTGTAACCCCATAAAGTGAAGTCTTGGCTCGCAGACTGAGCAGGACACAGCTTGTGAAGATATTTACACCATTGGAAATCTCAGGCTAGAGTGAATTGCCAGAACGATTCAGTAAAATTGGTCTGGTATGGATCCATAAACTCAATCATACAACTTGCTCACAACAGGAGAGATGAGAACATCACGTGGCAAGGACACATGATTTGAACTAAGATAACTCCTTATTAGTAGGCTTTATTTCCAAGAAAATTATGAAATGTGGCAGAAGAAACAGAGGTGGTATGAAAACCAAATGTTTAACACAGCAAGTTTCTGTGATCTGGAATGTCCTTTGAAAAGCCGACAGTAACTTTCAAAATGACTGGGTTCATATTGAGCAAAACAACAACAAGCTTTGGAGAAGATGCAGGGGAGTGGAACGAACTGGACAGCTTTGGAAAGAGTTGGAACAAGACAATGGGCGCAAGGGCTTCATTTTGTGCCTAACAGTTCTGTTTCAGCGACCAGTGGAAGAAATACCATCGATGTGAAGTCAGCAAGGAAAGATGATTGTGAAAATCAAATACAGTAAAATCTCCGTCATCCAGAATTCAAGCAACTGGCAAAAAAAAATCGCGGAAAATAAATATGGTAGGTAAAAAAATATGAACATTTAAAATTGGTGTCCCCACCTCCCCCAAGCAGTCAGTTCGCCAATCCACAACCTCAAGCAACCAGAAAATTCACTTGTCTGGCATCTACCAAACCCCATAGGTGCTGGATACCAGGAGTTTTACTTTAGTTACAATTTAAAGACCGTACTCTGGATTTTCATATTACTTGCACTATTGATTTGTAAAATGAACTTTAGAACATTCTGTGGAGTTCAAATTAACCAGTAAAAATTGTAACTAAAAGCACATTTCATGATGAAGGTGGAAGATGGTGCTTTCCCTTCTCCAGGATGTGTTGTGTCTGAACCAAGCCAGTGGATTATTCACATTATGAGTTTTTTTTCTCCCCCCATGAACACCTCCTGAAATGAGGATGGGGTGTCTGGATATAGAATCTGGAGCTAAACAGCTCGGATGACAGCTGGCTGAAATCCAAGATGCTGAACTTGATGTCCAATAGTCCAAGTCCAGAGGTGTGCACTTCACAGGAGAGAGCCTTGTGGAGGAAAAGATGAAAAAAGTGGCCGTGCTTTGGGCTGAGGAGCATCCTCCTAAAGCAGCAGGTGGGCACCAGGTGGGGCAGAAGGAATGAAGTGACTGCCAACCCGTGGTGGATAAAAGGGCTCTCAGGATGGAGGGGGGAGTGCTAACGCAAGTTTCATCAAAGCTCGCAATTAATGCAAATCCATTGCTTGCGTCACACATCATAGAATTCCACATCAGCATTGCTCCAACACCTGCCTTCCACCAAAACGGACCCTTAGCGTTAACACCACATTCCCTGAACAGTCAGCCCACTGTACCTGTACTGTTTACAGCTGACACATCTGGGAAGACAAGGCTGAACTCTCAGTTTTTGGCCCGTCCCTCCGACTCCAGACAAATTACACTGGACAATGAAGATTCGGCTTCCTGAATACTTTTGGGTGTATTTTTATGGATGTTTGGGCTGCTGATCATGAAAAATCACTAAATTTTTCCTATCATGTGCCTTTTTTTAAGCTAGAACCTATTTTTGTGATTTCCTGTCATATTTTAAGTTTACGTCAAGCAGACAAAACTATGAAGTGAAACGTATCACTGAAAATTCATTTTCTGCATTCACACTGGGACTTCGTCCCTGCTGATCTTGGTGCAGTCAGTGATGAACATGGTGAAAGGTTTCATCAGGACATAAAAACATGGAAAAGCGGTATCAGGGCAACTGGAATCCATCAATGCCAGCCGACTATTGTTGGATACTGACATAAGAGGCATCAGATGCTGAGTACCAACAAAAATCAGTGGCAAAACATTTTTAGGTTGGCTGAACTAACGCAATGTGTCAGCGTCAGTATGTGATTAAACAGGATAAATTCAATAAATGTCAATTTAATGTTTCTCCAACTTCATACATGATACAGCAACTCTGAAATTGTCTATCATAACCTCCCTTTTTTAAAAGAAGCAAACCTTTTGAAAAAGTTATTGTCCAGTGTTGTCACAAAGTTGCAAGTGATAGGAACAGCAGCAGGGCTCTGCCATTCATTAAGACCATGCTGATCGGTTACTTCAGTGCCATCTTCTGGCACTCTCCCTTGATTCTAGAAATGTCCAGAAATATATCAATTTCTGTTTTGAAGAGCAAAACAACTGAGCCCTCACAGTTCTTTAGGACAGAGAATTGCAAATATTCACCATCTGAGTGGAAAAAAAACTCTTCAACTCAGTCCTAAAAGCCCTCCCAGTTATTCTCAAACTTGGCCCTGTGGTTCTCCAGGCTTCAATCAGGGGAAACCCCCCTCTCTGCTCGCAGCTTGTCAAGCCCCTTAACAATTTTCTAATTTTCACAAGATCTCTGGAGAACAGAGAGCCACCAGCCAGTAGCTTGGACATCCACCATCATGAAATGCTTGGCAAGATTGCCCTTGGCTCACATTACCTCCAGCCTACTAGCCACCCTGGACCCAGTTTGCATACTGTCACAATACATCCATGCAGATGGCATCGCTCTGCCCCTACACTCAGCCCTGGAACATCTGTCAACAAGGACACCATGTCAGGCCAGTATTCACTGACTTCAGCTCTGCCTTCAACACCAGTACCAACCAAATTCACCCCTACATTCTGTGACCTTGCTCTCCGCTCCACCCTCTGCAATTGGATTCATGACTTCCTCTCCTGCAGGCTGCAATCAGTGATGATTGGGGGCAACATCTCCTCTCCGATCACCTTCAAATTGCAGAGGGTTGTGAATGAGGCTCAGGCCATTACGCAAACCTCTCTCCCCTCCATCAACTCCATCTATAACTCCCACAGCCTTGGAAAAGGAATCTACGCATTAAAAGGTTCATCCCACCCCAACTAAACTCTCTTCATCCCCTCTCCCACTTGCACCTCTGGCTTTAAAAGGGAAGAGAATTACATTACAAGGTAAAATAACATTTGTTTAATTTCAGGCAGGGAACAGTCGATGATGTTATGAGGAAGCACCTCTGGCTTTAAAAGGGAAGAGAATTATATTACAAGGTAAAATAACATTTGTTTAATTTCAGGCAGGGAACAGTCGGTGATGTTATGAGGAAGCATCTCTGGCTTTAAAAGGGAACAGAATTACATTACAAGGTAAAATAGCATTTGTTGAATTTCAGGCAGGGTACAGTCGGTGATGTTATGCGGAAGGATGGGAAGTAAATCATGAAAATCTGTAGATGTCGTGGTTGAAGTAAAAACACGAAATGCTGGAGAACCTCAGCAGGTCAAACAGTGTCCCTTATGTCTCAAAGGCAAAGATACACAAAAGAAAGGATGTGAGGGTAGCATTAAATATAGGTGTTGGGATGTTGTGGTAAAGTTGTATAAGACATTGACGGGGCCAAATTTGGAGTATTGTGTGCAGTTTTAGTCACATAACTACTGGAAAGGTCTCAATAAGATTGAAAGAGTGGAGAGAAGATTTACTATGATGTTGCCCGGACTTCAGGACTGAGTTACAGGGAAAGGTTAAACAGGATAGTACTTTAATCCCTGGAGTATAGAAGAATGAGGGGAGATTTGATAGAGGTATTTAAAAATTAAGAGGGGGATAGATGGAGTAAATATAAATAGGCTTTTTTCCACAAAGGGTAGGCGAGATACAAACTAGAGGATATGGATTAAGAGTGGAAGGGGAAAAGTTTAGGGGACCTTCTTTGCACAGCGAGTGGTGGGAGTGTAGAATGAGCTGCCAGCTGAAGTGGCGAATGCGGGCTCCAATTTTAACATTTAAGAGGAATTTAGACTATACATGGATGGGAGAGGTATGGAGGGCTGTGGACTGGGTGCAGGTCAGTTGGAGTAGGCAGAAAAACAGTTCGACACAGACTAGAGGGGTCAAAGGGCCTGTTTCTGTGCTGTAATGTTCTATGGTTCTATGGAAAGATACAGAAAATTGCAGAGAGACAGAAAGGGAGAAAGATTAAAAATATGAAGATGTGGGAAAGAATTGCTGATTTCAAGGGGGAGAAAAACTGGTGAATAATGATATCATGGAATAATACAAAGTGTTTTCCATGGGTTAACATGGCACGTGACGTACACAATCTTTGCATGCGCGGACTGAAGTCAGCTGCCTCAATCTTGAAGTGTTGAGAAACACAAAAGCAGCAGATGTTGGAATCGTGAGCAAACAAAGAATTGCTGGAGGAAGTCAGCAGGTCAGATGGCGTCGATGGGTAGAAAATCCTCCAGCAATTCTTTGATTGTCCTGAAGATCTACTTTAGCAATAACCATAATTTAACTGGTAACATAAAATAGCTTGAGTATATAAAATGGAAACAATAAAGAGAATTAAATTTTGCTCAAATCTTTTTTCAGCTTGCAGTTGACTGACAGATAAATATGTTTTAGTCATTTCCTGCATGCTATTTGTTCTTTGTTCAAATAACCCTGGCAAATTTCTATAGATGTGTGGTGGAAAGTTCGCTGACCAGCTATATCACGTCTGCCACAGGGACACCAATACCCCTGAGTGGAAATCCCTGCCAGCCCAGGTCCCAGGACATCACAGGCAAAATCCTCCCCACCAACAAGAATATCTACAGGGAATGCTGCCATCGCAGAGCAGCAGCAATCATCAAGGATCCACACCACCCAGCACACACTGTTCTCGTTGCTACCATCAGGAAAGAGGTAGAGGTGCCACAAGACTCGCACCGCCAGGTTCAAGAAACAGCTGCTCCCCCTCCGCCATCAGACTCCTCAACGACAAACTCAATCAGGGACTCTGACTTTTGCACTTTATTGTTTTTTTCCCTCTCTGAAATGCAGATATTGTTTATATTTCTTTATTTGTTCACATGTGTACGTTGAGTAGATTTTTTGCACTGCCAATAAGTGATAACCAATAAGTGATAATTTTGCTTTGCCCACAGGAAGAAGAATCTCAGGGTTGTATGTGATGTCATGAATGTACTCTGACAATCTATCCGAAATCTGAAAATCTTCAAGGATGATTGACAGAGAGAGAAAAAGTGGCTGTGGGGTTTCTGAAGGAATAGATCTTTGCACACTTCTTCCAAAGCCCTATTTGCCTGGCTATAAATTTCACTCCATCATCGAGTCAGAACTCCAATTTGACGTGCATGACGCACAAGTAACATGTTGAGACAACACAATGCCAATGCCGTGTCACAATGCAGAAAGTTACAGAGTCTTTTCCCTCCGTCAAAAATCCAGATGTCAGGCACCTTCACACCAAGCCATATTGCTCTGACTCAAACCTCAAATTACATTTACTTGACCATTCACAGTTGAAATATAAATTCTTTCCATTTAATGTAATATTGATTTCTCTGTCAGACCGACAATAAGATAATATTAACTTGCATAAATAATAATTACTTTTTAAAGTCAATATTTTACAAAAAGGAAAACCACAAACATTCCATTGCCTTTGAACCCAACATAGAAGCAAGCCTTGCTTAGCAAAAAACACCCCCTCAGAATAAATTGGAGAAAGCCATAACTTCCCTTAAATATTCCCAAGAAGTTTTGATAGATAGTAACGGTCACTGATAAAGACGTTAAAAATCTTGACGATTGAATGGTGCTGTTCACACTGAAATATCAGGCCCCCAGAAGGCAAAGTGATGGGGATGCCCCTGCTGCCTGTATTTTTCATGCCTCCTCACAAAACATTTTTATCAGAGAGCTTTTCCATTTCACTTTCACATTTTTTGGGGGGTTGGGGGTGGGTGGGTGGGAGGAGACTCCACAGAAATTGACAGCCAGGTCTCTGCAAGCAGTTCCCGTTTTCATTCATCACACTTTCATGCCGTGCATTCCAAAATCAGAGACCCTTCAGCTTTTGGGATGATTTGGGGTTCAATACTAATCAGCTGGAACACTGCATAAATGTAGTGAGAGAACAGCCCTTCTGGGATGGTGGGAACCTAATTGCTCATTCAGTTTTATTTCTAATCCCCAAAGCTGCTACATACTAATGGGATTTCTCAACACTGATCAGAAAGATCAATAAGCAACTCGGGAACAGTTATAAACAGGAAAGGAAAAAGTGAAGCAAAGTTTAAGACTCAGAGAACCCCACCCACTCAAATTTGGGGATTTGAATTACTGGCCCAAGACGTTGGTTGTACATTTTTACCTCCTATGGATAGTGCAGGACCCACTGAGCTTCTCTGGCAGTTTTGTGTATTAACCACAATCACAGCATATGCAGACTTTCTTGTTTCACTCCATAGGCCCTTAGGCTCTTCGACCTTGCTCTGCCAACCATCAAGATCACAGTTCATCTCCTACCTCTCCAATTTTTCCAGCACCGTCTCCTTTACGATGGAGGCTCTTACATTTCAACGTACAGCACAGCAACAGGCCATTTTGACCCACGAGCCTGTACCACCCAATTAACCTACAACTCCGGTACATTTCGAATAGTGGGAGGAAATCAGAGCCTGCAGGGAAAACCCATGCAGACCCAGGGAGAACGTACAAATTCCTTACAGACAGCGTGGGATTCAAACCCCAGTCCTGATAGCTGACGCTGTAACAACGTTACGCCATCTTGTGACCCAAGCCCAATCATGACCATTAGCCAGGAAGTTGTCGACTGGAAAATCCCACTGGCCGTAAGTAGCTTGCATTTCCACTCACCAAAACTCGTGGATCGATTTGCCAAACTGGTATATGAAGGTCCTCCGGGTGAAGATGTAGACACGGGACTGGACAGGGGACTGAAAGAAGCCGGGTCTGCAGAAAAACTGTGACTTGATCCCATGGCGAAAGGCGGTGACTGTCCTTTACTGGATTGGGAGGCCACTTGCTGAAACAGGAGATGAGGCCACTTTTAAATTGCAATCACATACAATGCTGTCAAATTGCCTTTAATCAGATCAGTTAAAGACCTCAAAAAAGGGATAATCAAATCTTAAAAATGAACCAGATAATGAATAGACATTTTCTAATTTTAAAATAACATTTTCAATGTCAACTTCAAATCTGAATCTGGTTGTTGAAGCTACAATACAACTAAGGATTGCAACCCTACACGGTAATGGGACACGTGTTTTGTTTTCACTGTCAAACAGTTTTAGAAGCAAAATTGTTGGTAACAGGCAATTATTCCTTGTAGTTGGGATTTTGCTTTTTCCAAGAAGACTTTGAGAATATCTTTGAACTTATTCTTCCTTTAATCTGGTAGTTTCTTGTTATGAAATAACTCAGAATAGAATGTGACAGGTTTAAAATACAGGAGCAGAACCAGCCATAACACATCACCTTTTTTTGAACTCCCTAAAACCTTGGAGTCATCAATCAACAGGTTCTGTGGGGCAGCTCCTTAAATTTCATGGAACGTAGAACAAACAGCACAGGAACAGGCCCCCTTTGGGTCAATTCAATGCACGGAGAAACTCCGCAGGTCAGGTAGCATCGACGGACAGTCGACGTTCATTGGGAATGCCAAATATCAGGGAGGCAGGAGTGGGGCAGAAGCACAGGCTGGCAGATGGCAGATACAGGTGGGAAGGGAGAAGAGGAGAAGGGAGCTTGGGGTGGGGGTTGGGGGCTGAGAAAGGTGCGGTGAGATCAGAGAAAGGAAGAGGGTGATTAAACTACGGAATTTGTGGCCACAGACGGTTGTGAAGGCCAGGTCACTGGGTGTATTTAAGGCAGAGTTTGATAAGTTTTTGATTAGTCAAAGGTTATGGGGAGAAGGCTGGACAGTGGGCGTTGAGTATGAAAATGGATCATCTCATGATTAAATGGTGGGGCAGACTCGATGGGCTGAAGAGCCCAATTCTGCTCCTATATCTTATGGAAGGGGGTGGGGAAAGGTCTTGTGGCTTAGAACATCTGTGTTGAACACAATGTCCTAAACGAATCCTCTCTGCACACACATGTCCTAGATCTCTATATTCTTTATCTGCTCATGTATCTCTGCAAATTGCCTCATAAACATTGCTATTGCATCTATATCTGTAGACCCATGGAGAGTGGGGAGCGGAGACACAGTGCTCCCGTGGGGTCCATCTGCCCAGTTTGACTGCCGTCAGCTCCATACAGGCTTTAAAAGGTCTATGCCCAAGATGATTGGCAGCAGCCGCGAGGGGGTTGCAGACTCCAGGGAAGTAGAGGACTGGGGCAGGGCAGTGGAAACGGGGAGACCATCCCTGTCTGAGGAGAAGCAGAAGAGGCGACCTACGGCATGCTGACCATGGCGGCAGAAGGAACCACACAGGCGGTGGTGGTCTGTAGATGACTCGAGTCGAGGAATGCACGGAAGCTGAGGGGTGCTGGAGACTGCGGTCAAAGGATTTGCATCAGGCTGCGGACTGCTGGAGACTAGCTTGAAACTGGATGAAGGGGTACCAGGTATCGGAACCGGGATGCGAGAGAGTTCAGAGGGACTGAAGGGTTCCTAATCGTATTGAAGGTCCAGATCTGGAGCTCAGGTTGCCGATGGTTTAGACTAGACTCTATGTGACTCAAGGTGAATCCACTGACACTTGGTGACTCTGGGGGTTGGGGGGGGGGGGGAGTGTGGGGAACTCTCTTTTGCTTCTCTTTCTCTGACTGTAGAGGGGCACCAGGTAATTTCTGTCGATGCCGAATCTGACCGCCTTAGAGCAGACAAAAGCAATTTTGCGCAACATGACACTGTTTTTATTACATGACAATAAATTGAATCTTGAATCTACATCTACCACCTCCCCTGGCAGGGCGCTCCAGGCACCCACCACTTTGTGTGTAAAACAAAGTGCCCTACAGACCTCCTTTCACTTTCCCCCTCTCATCTTAAACCCATGCCCTCTCGTATTTGACATTTCCATCTGACTGACTATCTGCCCTGTCTATGCTTTTCATAACTGCAGCAGAGAAACTCAGAAGACAATTTATGCATGGCAAGTTCAATTTACAGCAACATGATAATGGTCAGGAAATAATGAGGCTCAATGACAGATAAATATTGCCTTCGTCACCTGCTTTTTCCTCAAAATTGTACCTTGAGCTCGTTTATCTTCACTGAGAGAGCCATCGTTTTACATTTGATCAGAGAAACAGATTTAGCGCAGTGGTTCTCAATCTTTGTTTTTCCACTCACATCCCACTTTAAGTGTTCCCTATGCCACTGGAGTTCTGAGATTAGTAAGGGATTGCTTCAGGTGGGATGTGGGTGGAAAGAAAAAGTTTGAAACCCACTGTTTGAATCGTCCCTCATTGACTCGTCATGTGCACGGTTTCAGAACTCCAAAGGAAATGGGCCAATAACAATTTTTCTCAAGCAAAATATTTCAGTAAAAATTAGGTCTAGAGCAGACACGTTAAAATGTACAAACTCCTTACAGACAGTGCCAGATTCAATGGCGTTATAACAGCGTTGAGCGAACCCAATAGTTCTCAACCTTTTTCTTTCCACTCACCTCCCACCTGAAGCAATCCCTTACTAATCACAGAGCACCAATGGCATAGGGATTACTTAAAGTGGGAGGTGAGTGGAAAGAAAATGGTTGAGAACCACTGGGTTAGCTCAATGCTATTACAGCGCCATCGAATCTGGCACTGTCTGTAAGGAGTTTGTATGTTTTCTGTATGGGTTTCCTCTGGGTACTCCAGTTTCCTTCCATCCTTCAAAACTTAGGTTGTAGGTTAATTGGGTGGCATGGGCTTGTGGGCCAAAAGGACCTGTTACCGTATTGCATGCCTAAATTAAAAATTTAGATTGAAGAGATGAGTATAAATCAGTGCTGTAAGAGATTTTTGTGCTCGGCTTTCTGGAATGGGTACTCCACTCATGACCTGGTCCCTCAGAACTGAACTACCACCAAATGAACCAGTGCTAACCCTCATGGTAACCCTGTATATTTCTACATTGTGGGACTGAAGTCAATGCAAGAAAAAAACCCAACTTAACTTAATCAGAGGTTAGACAAGCCAAAGACTGAGGAAGAAACCCAGTTGGGAATTAAAATCTATCAGTTGCGTTTTTCCAGCCAGGATATGATCCATAAGGAAATAAACTGGGATGTGAACTTTTCCTTTAGCTGTTGTTTTGTGGTTATACAGGAAGTTCCATAACAAAAGTTTGAAAGGATCCTGAATGCTCACCTTGTTTACTCATGCGTTTTCTGCAAAGTACACTTAATTTGTCTGTGGCTTCACCTTTCTAAAATGCTAAAGGGCAGAGGATCCAGATGGTGAGGCAGTGCGCCAGACCCAGAGATGCCACTGGCTGTAACGGTCCACAATGATAAACTATGGATGGTGCAAACTGGTGTTATCTTGCTTCACCCCGTCTCTAATCGCCCTCTGCACCTTCCCAAATACAATCACAACCTTCTTGTAGTGTGGTGGCCAGAGGTGTTCCGGCTGAAGCGTAATTACAATTTTGTACAGTTCTACCGCTTACTCCTGAACACTCAATCAGCTTTAATTTAATCACAGCCTTGTCTAACCTCCTGAAAAGCATTACCATAAGCTTCTCTGGAATGAATGCCATTTGCCGAGCCCATCTAACCAGTCTGTTGATCTCTTCCAACTGCCTAGAACCCTTTTCCTCACTATTAATATCACAGCCAATTGTGGTTTTGTCAATGTGTCATAATTGCGGTCCTTTCTTGAAATGGACCACAAAAAGAAACACAAACAATGAAGATGCTGGAGTCTTGAGCAAACAATGAACTGCTGAGGAACTCCGTGGAACTCTAGCAGCATCTATGGGCAGAAAGGATCAAATAATGAAGGACCTTCCCCTGATCCATTGAGTATGTCAGCCCCGCGGAGACCTGTGCCCAAGATTGCGACAGCTACGTTCGGTAGCAGCCACAAAGGGGTTGCGTCTCCGGGGAGCAGTGGACCAGTGCAAGGCACCAGAAATGGAGAAATCAACCCCTGTTCCAATGTCGAGAAGGAGAAGCAGGAAAGATGACCCTACCAGAAGGTGACCACAGCAGCGAGTGGCTCAATGGCTGAGGGACCCATGCAGGCTGCGGGCTGGCTCATGGGAACTGGACATCGGAGCCGGGTTTAGAGAGGGTGCTGGGGGCAAGAAGGGCTTCCGAAGGGCCTTGGGTTTGATCGTGCCAGAGGTTTAGATCTGGAGCTCGGGTGGCTGGAAGTGGAGTCGGTGCAGCTGCAGAGCCTGCGGGAGGGCTGGAGGTGAATCCACGGGCACTCAGTGACTCTGAAGGGAGTCTCGTTTATAAGGGGCGACGGGCAATGCTAATGGCGATTCTTTGTCAGTGAGAAGGCAATTTCATGTAATATTATGTCCTGTACTATTAGATGATATTAACAGAATCTTGAATCCTTTGCTCTTTAATCCGACTTGTCACCCTCCTTTAGATCCCACAGGTCTTTGTTTTCTCATCTAGTTTGCTATTGGACTTTTTATCAACGCACAAACGTGCTGGAGAAGCTCAGCAGGTCACGCAGCATCCTTAGGAAGTAAAGGGCAAACAACGTTTTGGGCCTGAGCCGTTTGATCCCCTGGCAAAGAGCTCGGGCCCGAACAGTTAGTTACCCTTTACTTCCTGCTGAGGCCGCGTGACCTGCTGGGTTTCTTTGGCATCTTTTGGGTATTACACTCGATCCCAGTATCTGCAGACATTCTTGCTTCATTCAAAGGCCTTTCAAAAATTCATGTGGATTGCTCCAACCTTTTAATAAAATGTTGTCAAAAAATTAAATCTAGTACCATGCAAATGGTCCTTTACAAATTCAGAACATAAATAGAAAATACTTGAAATACTCATCAGACCACGTGGCACAAGTGGAGAGGGAAACAGAATGATAAATCCAAGTTGACTACCTTTGGTTACCCTGTGCTTCACAAAATGCTAAACCAGAGAGTCATGTGGGGAAAAGTGAGGAGAAAGGAAGGGAGAGGAGGAAGAGGCTCTCTGATAGGACAATGGCGAGGAAGAGGATGAGAAGAAGAAACTCTGATAGGACAATGGCGGGGAATAGGATGGGGAGTAAGGAAGATGCACTCTGATAGGACGATGGTGGGGAAGAGAATGGGGAGTAAGGAAGGAAGGTGTGGGTGAACAGTAGGAGCAGAGGATGGAGGAGAGGAAAGAGAAGGAAAAGAGTAGGAGGAATGGGACCAGAGAGATGAGGGAATCCAAGAGGTAGGTGGTTTGAGAAAACAAGGAATAGAAGAAGTCGACATTGATGCTGTCTAGTTGAATACAGTGTTACCTGGTACTCAAACAGCCAGAAAAATAAACCCAAGAAAATAAATAGGTAAAAAATACAGAAGTTTAAAACTGGCGCATCTCGCTGTTAGTTTGCCAATCATGCAACATGCAGTCTCAAGCTACCAGAAAATACTACATTTATCAACTTATCCGGTATCTACCAATCCCCATAGGTGCTAGATAGCAGGGGTCTTACTGTACAAGATGCTGTTTCTCCACCCGGTGTGTGGCTTCATCCTGGGAGCGCAGTAGGCCAGAGATAGGCATGCCAGGATGGGACACTGAAGTGGTTGGCCACTGGAAGATGCTGGATGCTTTGGAGAATAGAACAATCAACAAGAAGGGCCCCCAATCTGCTTTCGGTCTCCCCGATGCCAAGGAGGCCACACCGAGTGCACTGGATGCAGTAAATTCCCCCTACAGATTTGCAGGTGGCATGGAAGGGCTCTTTGGGGGTCCTGAATGGTGCTGAGGGGTGTGTGGTCACTGGGATAAGTACTGGGGGAGGGGATAGAGAGCAAGGGAATCACTTCGCTGTCTTAGTTCTCAAATGTTATGGACAAGGACATTCCATATCGACTTCAACACACTAAATAGGATAGGAATTTGGTGCCTATCTTATGTCCAATGTGGATGCACTGATTGATAGAATGGGAAGCAGGTCACCCATCCGGCCCATCGAGGCTGCTACGCTATTCAATAAGATCATGGCTGATCTGGCCGTGGTCTCAGCTCCACCTACCCTCACGACTTTCTCTTGTTTACCTATTATTTCACCCTCATTTACCTTATCCTCCTCCTTCATGAAAGAAATTACAAATTATTTCCCAGCAATCTTGATAAGAAAAGTTCATTCAGATATTTTTTTTAAATTTATTCTCTTGCTCTTTAGGTATTTACCTTTGATTTTATTTATCAATATTTTTTAAGTTCTCCCTCAGCTTTACTCATTTCCCTATTCCCAAACAATCCACTCTCTGCCAGGCATTCTGTTGCATCAAGCTCTTGTCAGGCTAGCATTCTTCCCATACTTTAACATTCAGGGATCTCTACCTCAAACAGCACTGATCTCAAAGTTCCCTCCAACATCAACATCCTGGACATCACCGCTATCTAGAAGCACAACCACATCAGTTGTGAGAATATAATGAAACACAAAACTGCAATTATTATAGTTAAAACACAGAGAAATGGTGGAGGAACTCAGCTGGTCTCAGAGCGTCCTTAGGTGGTGAAAATATATTACCGGCGTCTCAGGCCTGAGCCCTTCTTCGAACTAAAACAACAGGAAGGCATCAAAATAAAGACCGAGGACTAGCCAGGGGAGGAGTCCAGACCAACAAAAGGTGTTAATTCGACATGATAAGAGGAGAGGTGGGAATTGATTTTGGGTTTGTGAAAGGAGACAGAGGGAAGGGGTGGGGGGGAGGGAGAGAGAGAGAGAGAGAGAGAGAGAGAGAGGGAAATGGGGAATTGTAACGGGTAGCCACTGGGAGACCTGCGGTTGACCGAGCCGAGGTGCTCAACAAAGCAAGAATGGCTGTAACTAGAGGGGAGAGGTCACAGCATCTAGTGGTGGGTGACTCATCACGGGGCAGACCAAAGATTTTCATTATTTACAAGGCACCGGATCATTCTTCATTTGCTACTTGTACGCAGCCCCGACAGCGCCCAATAAGTCCGAAACTATACAGGACAAAACAGACTGACTGGCATCCCATCAGCCTCCAAGACATTTATTCCTTCCATCTCTTGTGTACAACGGTGTGTATTACATTCAAAGATCCTGCAGGCACTTTCTTATCACTTGCCAAATGCAGGCCTTCTACCACCAAGGACAGCAGGTGCTTAAAGACAACAACCATCCTGACTTGGAAATTTTTCACTTCTCTTTCATTGCACATCACTAGGTCCTAGATCCTGCATCCCGATAAGCACTGTGGGGGCATCAGAAGAAATCCAGCAGTTCAAGAAGGGAGCCCATCATCATGTTCCTAGTGCAAAGAACACTGGCCTGGCTGATCATGCCCATGGACATAAATATCAAAAAATGATTAAAAAAAAAAAGACCAGGTGACTCAGCTCTTCCCATTGCAACAGGCTAAACTCAGAATACCCTACTCAGCTCTTGGTAACTAACTGAAAGCTCAAATCATCAACCTATGGAACCAATTCCTTAGGGAAATAGTATTCAGTATTCAAAATGTCTCAATGAGGTACCTCCTCATCCTCCTGTACTCCAACGAGTTCAGTTCAAGAGCCGACAAATGTTCCTCATATACTAACCCAGGCTGTGTGTACTGTCAGACTGTCATCGTAAGGGGCACTGCAGTCAGGGGCACTGCAATGCAGCACCAACCAGTAACCTTCTCGGTTCACATTTATTGTCATAGTACATACATGACATCACATACAACACTGAGATTCTTTTTTTTCTGCGGGCTAGGCAGAATTTCTATGTCATAAATATCAACTGTAATCAAAGAAGAAAGAACTGTGAACAAACTGCATAAATGCAGATGTAGGTATAAATATACTGTAATAGAACACTACAGCACAGTACAAGCCCTTCGGCCCTCGATGTTGTACCGACATATATATTCCTGAAATAAAATCTAAACCCTCCCTACCCTGTAACCCTCTATTTTTCTCTATCCCCATGCCCTGAGTTTCTTAAATGTTTCAGCCTCCACCACCACCCCTGGCAATGGATTCCAGGTACCCACAACTCTCTGCATAAAAAAAATGACCCCTAAACTTCCCTCCCTTCCCTTCACCTGGTGTTTGCTATTCCTGCCCTGGGAAACAGGCAATAAATAAATAAAGAAGTTTAAAAAAAAGTTATTAAATGAGTGCCTGAATGAATTTACTGTTCATGAGTCTGTTGGTTGAGGGGTTGCAACTATTTCTGTACCTGCTGATACAAGTCCTGTGGCACCCGTACCTCTTTCCTGATGGTAGCAGGGAGAACCTTGACAGCTTCGTTTCTGCTATCAGCCTTGAGACACTGAAGTCAATGGCACAAGTGAGCAGAAATTAGTGAACTGGTCACAAATTTAGGATTTTCCCTGGCCTCGGGTCCCACCTACCAACTGGGATATGGTCTCAGCAGGAAGGTTTCAACTCACAACGCGCCTCAGTGTACTCTCAGCTCATTCGAAGGTCTGATGAAAAAGCAGCTTTCCCCAGGTAGATGGATTTCCAATGTGCTTCCTCCATGACAGTTGAAAAAAAAATATCCAACCCACTTCCAGAATGAGTGTAGTGGACGGAAATCAATAAATCCTGGTGTTTATGTCAAGGAAGGGGTGGTGTTCCTCAGCCTGATCAATGTAAGTGGCAGCATGTCAACATACTTGTACTGATGTATGCGAAAGCCTGAGCTCATGGTGGCATTCCTTCCATTTTAGCAGTCTCCACCAGACTCCTGAACAATAAACTCCAGCAGGGACTCATTTAATAACTATTACTTTTGCACTTTACTGTTTCTCTCTCTCTCTCTCTTTTGTTTATGTGTACATTGTTTACAATTTTTTTTGCATTGCCTGTCAGTGGTAATTCTGTCTCACCCACAGGACATAAGAATCCCAGGGTTGCATGTGAAGTCATGTATATAGACTGACAATAAATCTGAAATCTGCCTTATTTTGCAGTCTGCGGCAGCATTAATTGAGATTTTCCTGTAGTCATGAGGGTCCCAAGCACACTGAGAGCCGCAGCTCGCCCTCTCTGCAGATAGAAACATAATTATGGCATTATCTACTCATGAAGTTACAGGACGGGTTCTGTTGGAGAACTTTGCTTCACATTGAAGAGAAGTGAGAATAATTGATTCGCCATCGTAATTTTACACCCTGAAACCCACTCAATCCATGTTTTTCATCAAGAGAATTTGCATGTATTTATCCCTCAGCGTTTGATAATGCAAAACATCTGAGTCTAATGTATTCTTTTCGCATTACTTAGAAACATTAGCTACTCTAACGAAAACAAAAAAAAATTCAGCTGAAGAAATAAAGACATTTTAAACGACACGTTATTTAAAAAGAGCAAGTGTACCTAATTCTCTCGCCTCCCTCTCAAATATCAATAGCAGGAAATGGAAACATCTTTTCTATGTTATCTAGAGGTAATTTCCGTATATTTTGTACTTTGAAGTGGCAAAAGGCAACTTGGTTCAAACTCCTGCTGAAATATGTAACTACAAGGAGGCGCACAAAGAATCTACGGTCAAGTCAACACAGAAAATCCAAGCTTTGCCAGAATGAAGGTTCCTTTCGGAGTCACCTACAGACAACTGGAGGACAGTCCTTGAGAACAGTGGCTCTCGAACTCCCCCCCCCCCCTCACATATTGCACACCACTTATACCACTTTAAGTAATCCCTTACTAACCACAGTGCACTTATATCATAGGTGCTCTGTGGTCAGTAAGGTCGTTTGTGAGTGGGGAGAAAGGTTGAAAGCCACTGATTTAGAATAAGTAATTGAAATTCTACTGAACCCTAAGCTGGATTCCCAAAATGCTTTAAGGGTAAGAAATTCATCTGAAGAGAAACGTGAAATTGGAGAGAAAAATCACACCGCAGCCTCTTTAGCTCACTCAACCCCACCCTCATCCAACTGGGATTGTGACATCGGCTAACTGGGAAATGTTCCATTATATCCCTCACCCAAATCACTGACATAATCTTGTACACCCCTACGTGCTCCTCCTTCAGCATCCTCCGCTCCAAGGGAAACAGACTCAGCCTATCTAGTCTCACCTCCGAACCGAGAGGTCCCAGCTCAGGCAACATCGTTCACGCCCTCTTCAACTTATTCATGATCTTACTGTGGTGTGGCAACCACGTCATGGCTGATTTTGTCTCGGAAGGTGGTGGAGTTGGCCTGCTTAAAAAAAGCACTGTATCTGGATGAGCCTAGCCAACATTTTGTACAGTTGCATGGTCCTGTTTTCTATTCCCTTACAAATCAAGGCCAGCATTTTCTTTGCCGACGCCATAATCACCACCTTATCTCCCTGTGCTGCTATTTTAAGGATCTATGAATGAGTACACTGTGTTTGTTAGTAATCCCTGTATTAGGCCTCACAAAATCCATCACTTCACACTATTCAGGGTTAGATTCCATCTGCCATTGTTCCTCCAGTTTACCACCAGATCCATAACCACCATTTTGTCAACAAAGACTATCTTCCGCACTATTAACCAGTTTTCTAATCACCTCCAATCACCCACCACGTCTGTGACTGACCTGGTTCTGTGTCAGAACTTCACAGGTAACAAGTGTGTGATATTTGCAGCAATTAAGCCCTGTTGACCTGATTTCAGTTTTGAAGTCATCATTCCTTGATCTGTTTTTTTCGAGCTTTTGATCTACATGCTCCAAGTGGGCGCTGATATTAGTGTGGTGCTTCTTAAACATGATTCCCAAGATGTGGTCTTAGCTGGCTGGGTTTCACTTTACTTCCATCCCCAAGAATCCTCCCACACCGTTGAGTACCTGGTAATCATGCTGGCTGAATTGACTAGAGCTGCGAGGTTACCTTCCCTGAAGGGCATTTATGAATCAGTAATTTTTGCACACCATTTTAGTATTGTGTGGAATTATTGGCAAAATAAATCTGAGCATCTGCATTGGAATATTGACGTCCTTTCGGCATTATTTCAAACCAATGAATGGCTAGTTTTCCAATTTATAACTGGCTGGTGAAAGAGAGAGAGGATCTGCACTAGATTCTTTTTACGTTTACCAGATAAGCCTTCAGATTTATTGTTAGAGTACAGACAGGACACCTGATTCCTTTTTCTGTGGGTGAAGCAGAATTACCACTTATTGGTAGTGCAAAAAACTGTACTCAAGAAGATACGTATACTTGTAAACAAATAAAAAATGTAAACAACCTGACTGTGCGATGCAGAGGGAAAAAAGTAATCAATAAGTAAAAGTTCTTAAATGTGTCCCTACTTGAGTTTGTTGTTGAGGAGTTTTTGAAGGTGGAGGGGTAGCAGCTGTTCCTGAACCTAGACCGCTTTCATGATGGTAGCAGCGAGAACAGAGTGTGTTCTGGGTCACGTGGATCCTTGATGATTATTGCTACTCTCTGATGGCAGCGTTCCCTGTAGATGTTCTCGATTGTGGGGGGGGGTTTTGCCTGTGATGTGCTGGGCTGTGTCCACTACCTTTTGTAGGACTTTATGCTTAGGCACAATGGAGTCCGCGATGCAACGGGTCAGCACACTTTCCACCGCACATCTGTAGAAATTTGCCAGGTTTTCCGATGTCATACCCAACGTCCACAAACTCCTGAGAAAGTCGAGGCGCAAACGTACTTTCTTCACAAAGCCATTAGGTATGTTGGGTCCTCCAAGAATCTTTTGCTCACCCGCTCCACCTCTGATTCCCCAATAATCACTGGATCGTCCACCTCTGGTTTTCCCCTCCTGAAGTCAACAATCAACTCCTTTGTTTTAGTGATATTGAGTGTTGGTTGTTGTTGATGCACCATTCAGCCAAGCACACATGTAAACATGATCTACCCATGTGCTTCAGCATGCTGGTGACTGAGACCAATATCTTGGAAACCGAAGAGTTTACATGTTAGATGTAGGGCTTCAGACTTGGAGATACTGCACCCAATACTGACTAAAAGGTGCCTCCAGCTACATTAAAGGCACACTGATGCTAGTGTGGAATATAATCCATTCCCCAAAATACAAACAAATCTTAAAATAAAGGAGGAAGAAAAATAAAATGAGAAGTTGAAATATTACATCTAATATCTGTAATGGGAAAAAAACAAAGATGTCCTAACAGAAGATTTGGGAAACATTAATGAGATTGAACAAAGTCAGCATGGGTGAAATTGTGCTTCATAAATCGAGTGGAGTTTTTGAAGGTCTAACTCATTGAATAGATAAGGGAGAACATATAGAAATGGAAATGGTGGATTTGGACGTTCAAAGGTTTTGGTAATGATAAGGAGTTTACGGTCATATCCATTATACAATGTGCACATGCACCAAAATTCCTATTCCTGCAATCGGACAGGTACTTCATTAAAAAAAAACTATAACAGTATGCAATAAATTAAAAAGAAATAACAAAAAAATACAAATGATAGATAATAAATATTTACACCCTAACATGGGGCATTACAATGGTGCATGCAGGGCTTTTTGTGGTGTCATTAGTATAACAAGAGGAGGTTCAAGAGTCTGATAGCTGTTGGAAAGAAACTGTTCTTGAGCCCAGATAGCTGCGAGAAGAGGTTTTGACCAGATAAGATGCCCTAGGTCTTCTGTGGTGAGTAAGGGATTAATTAAGTGGTGCGTGAGTGGAATAAAAAAGGTTGGGCTCAGGCCCGAAACGTCGAGTGCCTTTTCCTCCCTACAGATGGGGCCTGACCTGAGTTTTTCCAGCACTCTTGTGCATTGCACGAGAACCAAAGGGGAAGGCAACAGGGAGTTCAGAGTTGCTCTTGCAGGTCGAATCTGGTGCTCCATAAAACAGCCACCCAATCTGCCTTTGGTTTCTTCAGCACAGAGGACACCACAGGGTAAGCACCGAGTTCGGACAGAGGCTCTCAGACCTGGAACATTAGCTCTGCTTCACCTTGTACACATGGGGCCTGAGCTGCTCAGTGCTTCCACCAGCTTGTCTTTGAATAGTTTTGGAAATGGACAAAAATTCATTTAACAAAGTACAGTAACCCCAAATTTTACAGCTAAAGGAAAATTACAAATTACATATGTGCATACAATAAAAATTAAAAATAATATTTACTGCTTAAACTCTCAGCTCAAATTATCAATGGAATGATATTTCAGCTTGTTGATCAGAACAAAAAACAATAGGCACCGGAAACGTGATACAGACCTGTCCTGAGAAAGGTGGTCGACTTCCAGTCCAGGATGTTGCAGAGACTTGATTAGCATTTGACTGGCGAGATATCTGAGCTAAAATCTGACCCGCTGAGGATGTCTGCTGAATGATGTTTCCACCAGGTACCATTGATGTGCTGGACAGAGAGTAAAATCCATTATCAAATTATGAACTACAAGGACAGCTTTCATTCTTACAGCACTTCTAATGGAGAAAAACATTACACCATGTTTCACAGGAACATTATCAACCAAATCGGGATCACAAGCTACATTAGATGATGTCCTGATGTTGAGAAAGAAAAAGCTACAATTTGTAATCTAAGGATTTGAAGGTAGTCACCAATAGGTCATTACAGAAGAGTCTAAGATATCCTATTTTGTAAGATTCCAGAGGTGTTAAACATTAGAGAATTAGGGAGGATTAAGGTCATGCCGGTGATTTGAGAACATGTACGATAATGTTATTGACAACAACATTGACGAATCAAGAGACAAAGTGGATACATGATCACAAAGAAAGTGAATACTTAGCCCTGATTAGAATTGAGATTTAACAACAATTCCAAGTGATCTCCTGTACACGGAGGATATCAGGTGGGCAAATTATGAAAGCATTTGGATAAATTACATTATGAAGCCATTGGGTGGATCACCCTGGGTCAGTTCTGTCTCAGGAGTCCTTGCCTGTCCTCATTTATCTTGTATGTCAAGAATGGAACCTCTTTTTATGCTGTAAGTCTAAATTCCATGCTGAACATCCAAATTTATCAAAAACATTGATGGTGTGGTTAGCGCAATGTTTTTCCAACGCCAGTGATCTGGGTTTGTATCTCGTGCTGTCTGTAAGGAGTTTGTATGTTCTCCCGTGTCTGCGTGGGTTTCCTCTCACCTTTCAAAATTAATGGGGGTTGTAGATGAATTGAGGTATTTGGACGGCATGGGCTTGTGAGCCTGAAGGGGCTGTTACTGTGCTGTCTAAATTTATAATAAAAATTATTATCTTAAATACCGAGCTCGGCCATTCAGGAAGGAAATTAAGAGACCAATTCGAAACCGGAAGGTATGGAAATATAGAAAATTATCCCCAAAACTATGTAGATGCTGGCTTAATTTTAAAAAAAATCGATATCATAGGGTACGGATTAGTGCAAATAAATGTAGACATGCACCAAGCCAAGGAATTGAATGACCGTCTCCTGTTCTTACGACTAACCAATTACAATTGGATTTTTATCACCTTTTGTTTAATGAAAAGTTATGTGAATTTCCAAACAAGTTCCAATTAAACCTCTTCGATTTTTCACCTGAAAATTTACAATGTTGTTAACATCGCTCAACGCAGGCTCCAGCATACTTTTTAATTGCAATTGGGAATATTGCTGTTTACATTCATTATAATAGTGTTGGACTAATAATATAATATGTGCTCAATGATGTGATTTGTTTTATCCCTCCCCTTAATTAGTCATTAAAATGACACACCACTAAGAATTAGATTGCTTGGTATATGAACTATAATTGACAATATTCACGAGCAGTGCCCCTTGTGCGCATGCACAAATGGGAAAAGACAAGCCAAAAGGTGGCCTTTCACAATTCGAGTGCTGTGGTGCACTATCGGTCAGAAGCAAACACACAAAACCAAAAGATTGTATAACAGGCTTTATTCGTCATGAACTTCTACAGAGCCAGCTGTGAGGAGAGCTGCTGTGAACTCTGAGAGTGTCTTTGAAGGGCCGACTCAGGCTTATATCCCAGAGGGTGATTGACACCTGACCGGGTGGGGCTTGGTCTATTCAGGTCGGCTATCGACAGCCGGCCAGGTGTTGTCTTGTGCCCATGCTCTTCTGAAGGTACAGAGGTTGCCCCCTGCAGTAGGCCAGTGGTGTACCACCACAAGTACAAGATTGTGCTACCTGTAAGCAAACCACTGGACCAATGAACGACCTGACGCTATTTTCAAATGTAAATTTGAAATTTATATTTGTAAATTGTGATGTTAGGTCATACCAGTTCTAATCAGAATTAGAATTTATTGTCGTAAACATGTCACAAAAAGCGTTCTTTTGATGTAGCGTCACAGGTGCAACTATTGCTTTAAATTACTTTTTAAAAACAAATAAATTAGCACAAAAGAAGAGGAAGTGACGTTGTGTCTGTGGTTCATTGTCCATTCAGAAATCTGATGGCAGAGGAGAAGAAACCAATTTTGTACTGCTGGGTGCTCGTCTTCAGGCTCCTGTTCCTTTTTCCCGACGGTAGCATTGTGGTAGGGATGGGGGTCCTTGAAGACTCCACCTCTGGTAGATGTCCTCAATGGAGTGGTCTGGTGTCCAAAATGGTGTTGGCCAAGTTTACAATGCTCTGTAGCCTTTTGCATCTTTTCCTGTCCTGTGCATTGACACCACCCTGCCAGACAGTGATGCAATCAGTCAGAATGCTCTCCATAGTACACCTGGAGAAATTTGTAAGAGTCTTTGGTGACAGACCAAATCTCCTCAAACTCCTCACCAAGTATAGCCACTGGTGAGCCTTCTTCAAGACTGCATCGATATGGAGGCCGCAGGACAGATCCTCAGAGATGTTGATATCTCTGAATTTGTAGTTCTTAACTCTTTCCACTGCTGAGGCCTTGACGAGAACTGGTTCGTGCACTGATTTCCCCTCCTGAAGCCAACAATCAGTTCTTTAGTTTTGTTAATGTTGAGTGTAAGGTTATTGTTCTCACATCACACGACCAGCCGATCTACCTCACTACTGTACACTGATTGCACACGACCAGCCGATCTACCTCACTACTGTACACTAATTGCACACGACCAGCCGATCTACCTCACTACTGTACACTAATTGCACACGACCAGCTGATCTACCTCACTACTGTACACTGATTGCACACGACCAGCCGATCTACCTCACTACTGTACACTAATTGCACACGACTAGCCGATCTACCTCACTACTGTACATTAATTGCACACGACTAGCCGATCTACCTCACTACTGTACACTAATTGCACACGACCAGCTGATCTACCTCACTACTGTACATTAATTGCACACGACCAGCTGATCTACTTCACTACTGTACACTAATTGCACACGACCAGCTGATCTACCTCACTACTGTACACTGATTGCACACGACCAGCCGATCTACCTCACTACTGTACACTAATTGCACACGACTAGCCGATCTACCTCACTACTGTACATTAATTGCACACGACTAGCCGATCTACCTCACTACTGTACACTAATTGCACACGACCAGCTGATCTACCTCACTACTGTACACTAATTGCACACGACCAGCTGATCTACCTCACTACTGTACACTAATTGCACATGACTAGCCGATCTACCTCACTACTGTACACTAATTGCACACGACCAGCTGATCTACCTCACTACTGTACATTAATTGCACACGACCAGCTGATCTACCTCACTACTGTACACTGATTGCACACGACCAGCCGATCTACCTCACTACTGTACACTAATTGCACACGACCAGCCGATCTACCTCACTACTGTACACTAATTGCACACGACCAGCTGATCTACCTCACTACTGTACACTAATTGCACACGACCAGCCGATCTACCTCACTACTGTACACTGATTGCACACGACCAGCCGATCTACCTCACTACTGTACACTGATTGCACACGACCAGCCGATCTACCTCACTACTGAACACTTATTGCACACAACTAGCCAATCTACCTCACTACTGTACACTAATTGCACACGACCAGCCGATCTACCTCACTACTATACACTGATTGCACACGACCAGCCGATCTACCTCACTACTGTACACTGATTGCACACGACCAGCTGATCTACCTCACTACTGTACACTGATTGCACACGACCAGCCGATCTACCTCACTACTGTACACTAATTGCACACGACCAGCCGATCTACCTCACTACTGTACACTGATTGCACATGACCAGCTGATCTACCTCACTACTGTACACTGATTGCACACGACCAGCCGATCTACCTCACTACTGTACACTGATTGCACACGACCAGCCGATCTACCTCACTACTGAACACTTATTGCACACAACTAGCCAATCTACCTCACTACTGTACACTTATTGCATCCTTCTTCATTCACACGACCTGCTGATCTCCCTCACTACTGTACACTTCTTCATTCACCACCAGCTGATCTACCTCATTACTGTACACTTCTTTATTCACAAAACCAGCCAATCTACCTCACTACTGTACCCTTCTTCATTCACACGACTAGCTGATCTACCTCACTTCTGTATGCTTCTTTATTCTGTTACAAGATCAAACCAGCAACCACAAAGGAGGCATATCACACAGGGGTAAAGATGAACAATTACTTTATTAACAAAAAATTCACTTTCAAACTTTAATTCATAATCCCCCCCCTTTTATAACAATGCCCACTGGTTACTATGCAAATTTCTATAACAGTGTAAAACTAATAAATTCCCCAGCCTAAATATAATATACAAAATCAAAGTCTAAGCTACACTTCCAACCCACCCACAGAAAAACTTAGACACAAAACTTCGATCTCAACCGAAGCAAAGATCATAAACAAAATTCAGTTTGTTTGGTAAAATGAAGCCAAAAGATCTTTGAGGGAGAGAGAGAGAGAGAGAGAGAGAGAGAGAGAGAGAGAGAGAGAGAGAGAGAGAGAGAGAGAGAGAGCGCACAAAATTCAAAGTTGTCTTCTTGTGTTGCTTGCATAGAGAGGAACCATTGACTTGGTCCAGATCCTTCTGGCTGCCTTTGGAATGTTCATCCCTTTTTGAAATCCCAACATTCTAAACTGTCCTCCAGACCATGACTCATGCTCTGGGCCTCCTTCCACTCCACAGCACCCCCAGTGGTGGTTTATCGTCCAAATTCAGAAATCTTTAGATAATTTTCTGCACATGCTCAGTCCACATCCCACTCTCTCAGCAGTCCACCTTCACCTTTGCTCTCTAAGGCAATGGGTCACTTTTTTAACATAAAACCACACAACACATAGGCCAATACACAACACAGAACTCTGTAACACCTGGTCCACAAGAACAAATTTTTAACCATTAATGGAAGTATTACATAAATAAATTAAAATAAACACTCCATTTTTTTACAGTAAGTATGTGATTAGATTCATATCCACCCAGATTAACATCTTGACAAACAATCTGCTGTTACATTATCTGTCCCCTTTATGTGTGTAATAATTAAATCATATTCTTGTAAGCTCCAATTCAATAATCGTCTGTTCTTATTTTTCATTTTAGACAGAAAAACTAATGGATTATGATCAGTATATATTATTAATGGTTTTTGAGCAGTACAAATATACACATCAAAATGTTGCAATGCTAAAAAAAAGCGCTAATAACTCCTCAAAGGTTGAATAATTTTGTTGATGGACGTTAAACTTTTTTGAGAAGTACGAAATAGGATGTTCTACTACATCACCATCCTTCTTCTGTAACAGTATAGCAGCAACCGCTTCGTCACTGGCGTCCACGGCTAAAGAGAATGGCTTTTCAAAGTTACGGGACACAAGTACAGGCTGATGGCATAAAATGGCCTTTAACCTCAGAAACGCTTCCTGGCATGCATCTGACCAGATAATTTTTTCTTTCTTTCCAAGTAGTTTTGTTAATGGGAGTGCAATGTCTGCAAAGTTTTTACAAAATCTGTGTTAGTAGCCAATCATACCTAGAAATCTCCGAAGAGCTTTCTTATTACCGGGGATAGGGAACGCAGTGATAGCCAATACTTTCACTCTAATCGGTGCCAACTGTCCTTGTCCTACCACATAACCCTGATAAATTACAGTGGCATGTCCAAACTCACTCTTGCGCAAATTCACTATGAGGTGTGCTTCCACCAGTCTCTGAAATAGGTACTCTAATTCAAGCATGTGTTCTTCCCATGTATCCGTACTAATCACTAAATCATCAATATAGGCTTCTATGTGCTCTAAACCCTGAATTACTGCATTAATCATTCTCTGAAATGTGCCAGGTGCATTTTTCATCCCGAAAGGCATAACATTATACTCATACAATCCCGAAGGTGTCTTTCTTCTTTGGCTTGGCTTCGCGGACGAAGATTTATGGAGGGGTATGTCCACGTCTGCTGCAGGCTCGTTGGTGACTGACAAGTCCAATGCGGGACAGGCAGACACGGTTGCAGCGGTTGCAAGGGAAAATTGGTGGGTTGGGGTTGGGTGTTGGGTTTTTCCTCCTTTGTCTTTTGTCAGTGAAGTGGGCTCTGCGGTCTTCTTCAAAGGAGGTTGCTGCCCGCCGAACTGTGAGGCACCAAGATGCACAGTTGGAGGCGATATCAGCCCATTGGCGGTGATCAATGTGGCAGGCACCAAGAGATTTCTTTAAGCAGTCCTTGTACTTCTTCTTTGGTGCACCTCTGTCTCGGTGGCCAGTGGAGAGCTCGCCATATCCACAATCTTGGGAAGGCGATGGTCCTCCATTCTGGAGACGTGACCCACCCAGCGCAGTTGGGTCTTCAGCAGCGTGGATTCGAAGCTTGCAGACTCTGCCAGCTCAAGTACTTCGATGTTGGTGATAAAGTCACTCCAATGAATGTTGAGGATGGAGCGGAGACAGCGCTGATGGAAGCATTCTAGGAGCCGTAGGTGATGCCGGTAGAGGACCCATGATTCGGAGCCGTACAGGAGCGTGGGTATGACAACGGCTCTGTACATGCTGATCTTTGTGTGTTTCTTCAGGTGGTTGTTTTTCCAGACTCTTTTGTGTAGTCTTCCAAAGGCGCTATTTGCCTTGGCGAGTCTGTTGTCTATCTCTTTGTCGATCCTTGCATCAGAGGAAATGGTGCACCCGAGGTAGGTAAACTGGTTGACCGTTTTGAGTTCTGTGTGCCTGATGGAGATGTGGGGGGGCTGGTAGTCATGGTGGGGAGCTGGCTGATGGAGGACCTCAGTTTTCTTCAGGCTGACTTCCAGGCCAAACATTTTGGCAGTTTCCGCAAAACAGGACGTCAAGCGCTGGAGAGCAGGTTTTGAATGGGCAACTAAAGCGGCATCGTCTGCAAAGAGTAGATCATGAACAAGTTGCTCTTGTGTCTTGGTGTGAGCTTGCAGTCGCCTCAGATTGAAGAGACTGCCATCCGTGCGGTACTGGATGTAAACACCGTCTTCATTGTTGAGGTCTTTCATGGCTTGTTTCAGCATCATGCTGAAGAAGATAGTAAAGAGGGTTGGTGTGAGGATGCAGCCTTGCTTCACGCCATTGTCAATGGAGAAGGGTTCGGAGAGCTCATTGACGTATCTGACCCGATCTTGTTGGTTTTCATGCAGTTGGATAACCATGTTGAGGAACTTGGGGGGGGGGGGTGGGGGCATCCGAGGCGCTCTAGTATTTGCCAAAGCCCTTTCCTGCTCACGGTGTCGAAGGCTTTGGTGAGGTCAACAAAGGTGATGTAGAGTCCTTTGTTTTGTTCTCTGCACTTTTCTTGGATCTGTCTGAGGGCAAAGACCATGTCAGTAGTTCCTCTGTTTGCGCGAAAGCCACACTGTGATTCTGGAAGGACATTTTCGGCGACACTAGGTATTAGTCTATTAATGAGATTCCTAGCGAAGATTTTGCCTACAATGGAGAGCAGCGTGATTCCCCTGTAGTTTGAGCAGTCTGATTTCTCACCTTTGTTTTTGTACAGGGTGATGATGCTGGCATCACGAAGGTCCTGAGGCAGCTTTCCTTGGTCCCAGCAGAGCATGAAAAACTCATGCAGTTTGGCATGCAGAGTTTTGCCGCCAGCCTTCCAGACCTCTGGAGGGATTCCATCCATACCTGCTGCTTTGCCACTTTTCAGTTGTTCAATTGCCTTATATGTCTCTTCCCGGGTAAGGACCTCATCCAGCTCTAGACTCAAGGGCTGTTGAGGGAGCTGGAGCAGGGCGGATTCTTGGACTGAGTGGTTGGCACTGAAAAGAGATTGGAAGCATGTGTTCTTCCCATGTATCCGTACTAATTACTAAATCATCGATATAGGCTTTTATGTGCTCTAAACCCTGAATTACTGCATTAATCATTCTCTGAAATGTGCCAGGTGCATTTTTCATCCCGAAAGGCATACTCATACAATTCCAAAGGTGTAACAAATGCAGAAATCTCCCTGTCAAAGGAACACACCAGTATCCTTTTAAGAGATCAATCTTTGTAAAAAACTTAGCCTTCCCCACCTTATCTATACAATCATCTTTTCTGGGAATGGTGAACGCATCAGTCTTTGTCACCATGTTTACCTTTTGATAATCTGTACAAAACGTAATTGAGCTACCTGGCTTATGCAACAGAACAGAGGGTGAACTCCAATTTGAACTTGATTTTCGGATGATGTCATTTTTGAGCATATAATCCACCTCTTGATCCAACAATCTGCTCTTTTCCTGATTAACTCGGTAAGGATGCTGCTTAATAGGCTTAGCATCACTGACCTTCACATCATGACAACCCACAGTTGTTCTTCTTGGAACATCTGGGAATATATCCTTAAATTTCATAAGTAATGTCTTCATTTCTTCCCTTTCTAATTTAGTCAAATGTATTAACTTGGTGTCTAAGTTTTTCAAAACTGTAGAATTTTCCAGCCTGGGGCTTATCACTTTCTGTGCTCCATGACCTTCCACAAAATTTATCTCCTCCTTACTTTCCTTTATAACTAGCATCTTGGTTGGAATCCTAGTCTCCTCCTCAGTCATTTTCTCAAAGTCAGGTTTGAGCATGTTCACGTGACAGACCTGTGTCTCTCTTCGACGATCAGGCGACTCAGTGACATAGGTGACCTGGTTAATTTTTTATTTCACTTTATATGGTCCTGAAAGCTGAGCTCTGAAAGGGTTTGACTGCATTGGAAACAAAACCAATACTTTGTTGCCAGGTTTAATGTCCCTAATTTTTGCTTTTTGTTCATTCCGATTTTTCATTTAAGCAGTTTTTAAATTTTTCCTTGCCATCTTGCAAGCCTGATGTAATCTGTTTTTAAATTTGAAAACATAATCCAACAGATCTGATTGTATATCATTATGTATCCACTGTTCCTTCAACGATAGTAATGGACCCCTGACTTCATGACCAAACACCAACTCAAATGGACTAAAGCCAAGAGACTCCTGAGTTGCCACTCTAACAGCAAACAATAACAGATGGATTCCTTCATCCCAATCCTTATTATTTTCCATGCAATAAGCCCTCATCATATTTTTCACAGTTAATTGGAACCTTTCCAAGGCCCCTTGACTTTCAGGATGATAGGCAGACGACAGAATTTGATGGGCTCCCAATTCATACACCACCTGTTGAAATATACTAGACATAAAATTACTCCCTTGGTCCGAATGAATTTCCCTTGGTAGGCCAAACAGTGTGAAAAATTTTAGCATAGCCTTCACAATCGTCTTTGTTTTAATGTTTCTCAGGGGAATAGCCTCTGGAAACCTTGAAGCTGTGCACATGAGTGTTAACAAATATTCATTTCCCGCTTTGGTTTTTGGCAATGGGCCCACACAATCCACTATCACTTTTGAGAAGGGCTCCCCGAAAGCAAGGATGGGTTGTAAAGGTGCCACTGGTGGTCCTTGATTAGGTTTTCCCACCAGTTGACAAGTGTGACAGGTTCTACAAAAGTTCACAACATCCTTTCTTAATTTTGGCCAATAAAACTATTTCATTATCTTTTCTACCGTCTTCTTCACTCCAAGATGACCTCCTAAAGGTATACTATGAGCCAACTTTAATATTTAATTCCTGTAAGTTTTGGGAATTACAACTTGCCTTATTATCGCCCAGTTTTCACTGGCAGGTATCACTTGTGGTCTCCACTTTCTCATCGATATTCCATCTTGAACAAAGTAACCTACTGGCACAGTTTCAATTTCCTGGTTAGACAGAATCTTATCTCTTATCCAAGCAGGATCAGGATCATGTTTTTGTCTGGCTATTAATTCTTCTCTTGACAACAGCAAAGCTGGATCCTTAGGTCCTTGCCTCCACTACAGGATCATCACAGACTTTCTCAACCTCTACCTTTTTTCTAGACATGGCTCTAGTAATGGCACACGCAGGGTAGATTTCCAAAACCTTTTCAGACTCATAAACCAATGGCTTACTTGTGAGTTTCACTGCAGGTATGACCTTACCCTCTGCTACATCATTTCCTAACAAAAGAGAAACTCCATCCACCAGCAGACTTGATCTTATCCCTATCGTAACCGGACCATTAACTAAGTCTGATTTCATCACTATTCTATGCAAAGGTATAGGCTCTGCTTCACCACCAATGCCTTTAATTAAATTCACATCTCCAGTATCGGTCTCCTCACCATAATTAAAAATGTTGCTTAATAGAAGCGATTGGGCTGCTCCAGTATCCCGCAGGATTTTAACTGGCACTAGATTGGATCCTTCTTTAACCGAAATGAAACCTTCAGTCATGAATGGTTTAAAAATATCCCTAATTTTCTCACTCTGAGCACAGGCAGTTGGTACCACCCCTTTCTCTTTCTTCCTTTTCAGTAGAGGACAATTTGCTATTATGTGCCCTGGCTTCTTACAATAGTGGCAAATAACACTCGAAAAATTTTTCCTTCACCCATTTCTCTTCCTTTAACCTCACTTCTAGATTTTCTTTCTACTCTACTTGGATTATCAGCAGTATTCCTTTGAAAGGTTTTCCCTGCTGTCCACTTAGTCTCATGGGTTACAGCATATTTCTCTGCGAATTTAGCCAATTCTTGCCAAGTTTTTATATTTTTCTCTGCCAAGTACACTTGAATATCGTCAGGAACACAATTTTGAATCTCCTCAATCAGAATGATTCCCTCAATAAATCAAAGTTATTTTCTACTTTCATTGTGGCACACCACCGATCAAAACACACAACCTTCCTATAAGCAAAATCCAGGTAAGATTGGATTGCTGCTTTTTTTAAACTCCTGAACTTTTGTCTATAAGCCTCTGGGACTAGTTCATAAGATTGGAGTACAGCCTGCTTTACAAATTCATAATCAGCTGCTTGTTGTACCATGAGACATGAATACACCTGTTGGGCATTCCCTTTAAGGACATTTTGTAGCAGGAGTGACCACTGGTCTGGTGCCTATTTTAAATTTACAGCTACTTTCTCAAAATGCTGAAAATACTGGTCTATTTCAGCTTCCTCAAATGGAGGAACTAACTTCACTTCTCTACTGACCAGAAACCTCTCCTCCTGACCAGCGAGTGGGTTTTGGGCTTCTCCCTCTCCTTGGGTTAGGTTCTGCTTCAATTTAGTTCTAGCTCATGTTTCCGTTCTTTCTCTCTCCTCCCTTGCAGCTGCCCTTTCCTCCCTTTCTACCTGCCTTACTGCTTCCCGTTCAGCTTTCCTTTCTGCCTCTCTTTTTTCCTCTAACTCTAGTTTTCTCAAAGCCAACATTACTTCCTCTAAAGTTTTCCCCTTTGGAGACTATTCTAATGCAGCCTCTTCAAACACCCCTTTTCCTACATAGTGCTTCACAATATTTCGGGCAATTTCCTTCTTTTTTCATCCCAGTTCTTACTGTAAGAAGTTTTAACTTGCCAACTATAACCATCAGTTCTGACTTTATAGCCATTTTTAAATTAACCACTGAAGGGTTAGCTATGAATTGGTCAATATTCATAGTTGATGGTTTTTCTGCTGGTGATTTATACACTCACCGTTTATTTTTAATTTCAAGCTGGAGCTTGAGTCAAACTCAGACGACTGATAACTAAGCACAAGTCAATCACCCCTAAAGCTTCCAAATTGGTTTGATCCCGGACGATCCCCCCAAATTATGTTACAAGATCAAACCAGCAACCACAAAGAAGGCATATCACACAGGGGTAAAGATGAACAATTACTTTATTAACAATTCAACTTCAAACTTTAATTCAAAATTCCCCCTTTTATAACAATGCCTACTGGTTACTATGCAAATCTCTATAACAGTGTAAAACTAATAAATTCCCCAGCCTAAATATAACATACGTAATCAAAGTCTAAGCTACACTTCCAACCAGCCCACAGAAAAACTTAAGACACAAAACACACAAGACTCACAAAACTTCGATCTCAACCGAAGCAAAGATCATAAACAAAATTCAGTTTGTTTGGTAAAATGAAGCCAAAAGATCTTTGAGAGAGACAGAGAGAGAGCTCAAAATTCAAAGTTGTCTTGTGTTGCTTGTAGAGAGAGGAACCACAGGCTTGGTCCGGATCCTTCCGGCTGCCTTCGGAATGTTCATCCTTATTAAAACCCCAACATTCTAAACTGTCCTCCAGACCATGACTTATGCTCTGGGCCTTCTGCCACTCCACAGTACCCCCAGTGGTGGTTTATCGTCTAAGTCCAGAAATTTTTAGATCATTTTCTGCACATGCTCAGTCCATCTCCCATTCTCTCAGCAGTCCACCTTCACTTTGCTCCCTCAGGCAAACTATCACTTTTTAACATAAAACCACACAACACATAGGCCAATACACAACACAGAACTCTGTAACAATTCACACAACCAGCTGATCTACCTCACTACTGTACCCTTCCTCATTCACACAACCAGTCGATCTACTCACTACTGTACCCTTCCTCATTCACACAACCAGCCGATCTACTCACTACTGTACCCTTCCTCATTCACACAACCAGCCGATCTACTCACTACTGTACCCTTCCTCATTCACACAACCAGCCGATCTACTCACTACTATACCCTTCCTCATTCACACAACCAGCCGATCTACCTCACTACTGTACCCTTCCTCATTCACACAACCAGCCGATCTACTCACTACTGTACCCTTCTTCATTCACACAACCAGCCGATCTACTTACTACTGTATCCTTCCTCATTCACACAACCAGCCGATTTATTCACTACTGTACCCTTCCTCATTCACACAACTAGCCGATCTACTCACTACTGTACCCTTCCTCATTCACACAACCAGCCGATCTACTCACTACTGTTTTTCATTGCTGTCTATGATTCTGTGGTGACATCGGCAAATTTGATGGCATGTGTCGAAATAGGAACAATTGATGATTAATTATCAAGTTCGGTTATTGATGAGGAATAGACTGTGACCCAAGTTATCCTAGAGTCTCTGATGGCTTAGACGTGAAATAAACACATCTGAATCATCTGGGGTAAAGCTTGTGAACTCCTTTGTACATATTTGAAATATGAAGTGTTTGGCAATCTGCACTAAAATTCTCTAGTCCAGGGCTACCAAAGCTTTTTTCTTTCCATTCACATACCACTTTAAGTAATCCCTATGCCATAGGAGCTCTGTGATTAGTAAGGGATTGCTTAAAGTGGTATGTCGGTGGGAAAAAAAAGTTTGAAACCCACTGTTTGAATCATCCCTAATTGACTCGTTATGTGCACAGTTTCATAACTCCAAAGGAAATGGGCCAACGACAATTTTTCTCAAGCAAAGTATTTCAGTTACAATTGCGTCTAGAACAGTGGTTCTCAACCTTTTTTTTCCCCACTCACCTATCACCTTTAACTAATCCATTATTAATCACAGCATCTAAGGCATTCTGTCTATCCATCCCATAGGATGAAGATGGTTCTTTTCATTCAGTTTGTGGGGTCCGATATGAGGATACCCCACCCCTCAGAAAGGAACAGCGTGTGCGTGAATGGATTTAGGTGAGTAGGGGTTGCACAGGTCAGACTGACCCTCTTGACATCCCCTCCTGGATCCAACGGCATGGTGAGGTCCAAGACAGATGGGGGAAGTTCTGTTGCAGTGAATGGCCAGACCAAGCTTCGATGCAAGGGATGCCCTTTCTGCGCTTGACATCACGACATCTGTTGACCCCTACAAGAGGGTTCATCTGCCCTTTGACGGGTTTTGTTTTTCATCCTGCAGGGTGTCTAGCCACCCTCCGCAGCAGGCAAGCCGACCATCCGACCATGCAACAGGTAGTACTGGGTTACATGGTACCAGTAGCACTCAGAGGAGTGACCTGACCAGGGCCTATGGCATAGGAATTATTTAAAGTGGTATGTGAATGGAAAGAAAATGGTTGAGAACCACTGGTCTTGACCTATGGTCCACAGAGGATGGCAACTGAGATCAAAAGTTGTGATGCTCCATTTCAGAGGGACATAGAGGTGGTTGGCTCCTGATTCAAGACAGATATAAATAGGATTTTGGATCTAAGGGGGTAAAAGGATAAACAGCAGTACAGGAAGATGGGATAAAAGTCAAGGAACTTGTTGAATGGGACACTCATAACTTTTATGCTAGAAACCTGAAAATTATCATCCTAGAAATGTGAATTAATATAAATATTATTTATGTTGGATCGCCATGCAAATATGTTGTTTGAGGGTAGGGTGCACTGTGTTTGCACTATGATCTGGAGATTCGCTGTTTCACCAGGTTGCATATCGTGTTCTATGGTGAGCTCTCCACTGGCCACCGAGACAGAGGTGCATCAAAGAAGAGGTACAAGGACTGCTTAAAGAAATCTCTTGGTGCCTGCCACATTGACCACCGCCAGTGGGCTGATATCGCCTCCAACTGTGCATCTTGGTGCCTCACAGTTCGGCGGGCAGCAACCTCCTTTGAAGAAGACCGCAGAGCCCACCTCACTGACAAAAGACAAAGGAGGAAAACCCAACACCCAACCCCAACCCACCAATTTTCCCTTGCAACCGCTGCAACCGTGCCTGCCTGTCCCGCATCGGACTTGTCAGTCATCAACGAGCCTGCAGCAGACGTGGACATACCCCTCCATAAATCTTCGTCCGCGAAGCCAAGCCAAAGAAGAATAGTATATGGATAATCAAATGTCAATAACCTTGAACAATGTTTCACATGGAGAGTATTCTACAGAGGGCGAGTAAAAACTAATCTCTGGGAGTTTGTTTGGGAGCCATTTGAATTTTTTGGGTCGGTTTTGATCTCTTTGAGATATGGGTAACAATGGACAGTGGATCAAAGACTCAAGATCAAGAAGTTGTATATTCCTTGATGAAGTTGCAGAATATTTCAAAAGTTCCTCGCGGATTGTGTCAAATCAACTTTGCTGTAACAGGTAAAAATGTGCAGGTTAACAGAGGATTTGATCGTCTTTCCTCTTGTTTGGAATAATAAAAAATGGCAACGCTGAAAACCACCATCTTGTCTAGTGCACAAATGCTACCCAGTTCAACCCCGTCTCCAGCACAAGGTCCAGAGCTCTGTAACTCCTGGCACCAGGAACACATCCAGGTCCTGCTGGTGGAGTTTCCGCTTCCACTCTCCTGTCAGACAGTGAGTTGGGGATCCCTACTACCTGGCTTAAAGACTTTTACTCATCATCCCTCTTATCTTCTGGTAAACATTTTAACCCTTTGGACTCTGGCCAATTTTTAACCTTTCATAATATATACTCCAGTCTGGGTCCATGGGCAAACTACAGTACAAACCAGCTGGTGGTTGGGTACAAAACCAGTCCCTGAAAACCGGGACACACAGTTTCCCTGTAGAGGAGCACTAAGTCCAACAGGTTAAACCTAATCATTTTTTTTTCATCCCTTTGCGACGGGAAATAAGGCCCTCCTATTAACTCCATCTAGGATCCTCATAATTATAAACACCTCTGTTGTCTCATTCAACCCACCTGAGTTTGAAATGAAATGACTCCAGGCTACCAAACACTCATATGTACAATTTTCCATTCCTTGTAAATCTTTTCTGCACTAAAAACACCTAGAAGTGCTGGTGGAAGTCAGCCAGTCTTGCAGCGT